>NC_142930.1:36069669-36077169 GCF_046866305.1 Octopus bimaculoides | reverse complement strand
TTGCTGGCTTCCGGTATACGGAGTTCTTGACTGGTAGCACTTGCATGTGCAAGTTGTTTGCAAGACACATCTGAACTATATCTATTGTACATGAGCTTAATTTTATTATACAATATCTGTGATTTACAATTTTTGGATAATGAGTTTTGTCAAGAAAATTGAATTTAAAATCAAATATGTTACTAAAAATAAGATAAAGCTTAATGCAAAGAATTTTTTAAATCAAAATATTAACATAAATATCTGAAATAAAAAAAAATATATAAAACACAAAATTTGATGAACAATTTCAGAAATTTATTTAGCAAATTATAATGTTTTTTTGCCTTCTTTTCTTGTACATTTTCAGGTTTAATTATTGTTTGTTTTGTACTTTACTAAGTTCGATATTTAAAAATATTCTAGGATTTTACGCTCTCATTTTTCATTCTAGTTCACTTTTTCTATGGAACGCTGCTCTTAGCATAATTAATTATATTTAACTTTATAATTAACATTTATATAAACAATTCTATTTCAAATATTTTTTTAAAATGCAGATTTTATACAAACTTAGAAATTCTGTTTCCACGTAATCATAACAAAGAATTAATAGCAGCATATCTGTTACATATAGATATTATTTTAATCGATTTTTATTATAAAATAATGTTATATTCTAATTTTAATGAATGGAATGTCTTATTTTAAAATGTTTTTAATATTTACCTATTTAATACATCAAGAGAATAATAAAAGTTCATAACTTTTCTCATGCCTCATATATCAGAGGGGTTATCGCCAAGATTTTCGTTTCGATGAACGCTTTCATTTGAGTTCAAATAATATTATTTTTCTCTTAAAAAGAGAAAGACTTTTATTTCTTACAATTTCTCGTCACTTAAAACCACACAACTTCTTTCCAGCTCATATTTTTGCCAAAATTTTCACCATAGGATTCTTCTCATTAAGTTCTTAGAATAGCTGTGAAAGCAGCTTAGAGGTTTGGCTACCTATTCTTAGAAAACGGGGGGGGGGGGGGGGGTGGCTAGCAGATCAATAAAAAGGATCAAAACCCGTACCTCTCAGGCTGTGTTCAAACGCTGGGTACTATTAAGTTTAGCGACCTATAACGTCTGATACCATCTTTTACGACGCTAAGTATCATAAAATGATAACATTTCAATTTGTTAAAATGATCACAGTTTTCCTTCCTCACTTAAATTGACATTAGGTTTTAGTAGTTATATTTTTTGACGAAATTCATTACATAGGATTCATCTCATAGGGTTCTTTCATTTGAACATAACTATTGTATAGTTTTCTTAAACAAAAACAGATATATTTTGAATCAAACGCAACATCTGGGGTTACTTAATATATTTTCGTCACTTAAAGCCACACTTTTTTCCAAGATGAAACTTTTAAATGAGAGTATCTTGAAAACATTCTTCCCCAAGAGCACATTCCTTCAAACCTATTTCCTCTATGGTTTTCATTTTAAAATAACAGATATTTTGATTCAAAATCAATTTTTCGGCTTATTCTGTCAATTTTAAACTCACGTATTGTGACGCAACCACTTTTTTATGAACTAAATTTCAATTACTTGATATCAACTTGCAGCTTCGGACTGGACCATCATTGCAAGAAAAAACCGCATCTGATTTGGTTGAGAACTGCTCGGGAGTGACTAAAAGTTGATCTGAAGTATATATTCACTCATTGCCATGAGTGTATGATGTGTGTGTGCGCGTGCGTTTGTGTTCGAGATGCATTCAGAATGTATCCGGCCTTTTAACATGCGTGTCTCTGGGTGTGTAGAGAGAGATAGAGATACATCATCTACTTGTACTGTCATTCCCTCTCTCTCCCTCTCGTTTTTGATCTCTGAAAGGAAGAATCTCTGCAAGATATTTTAGTTTCCATCAATCGTCACATATTCTCAATTCAAAACCGGCCCGAAATTAGGTTATGTCAGTAACGCGGGGTTAAATGGGGCAAATAGAACAGCAAGGAAGCAAACTCAGTATGAAACCTGCCTGCATGACCTGAATACTACTACATATATCAATGTAATCATAAAAATTAAAAACTGTCATATCTTATGCAAGACATATAATTAAGTAATATCTATTTAGGATTCAAAATACACAAATGCAGTGTGATGTTAGAATCTATATTCATTAACATCCTACAAAGGGCGAATAGTTTTCAGTGAAACAATATATATACAAATCGCTTTGAAAGGTTGTATTAAAGCATAAAAATATATACGTGTATGTACGTATGTATGTTTTATAATTTTTGTCATATTCATATCAAATCAGAATAACACATCTTTGGCAAAGTTTTTAATTAACGATTACGGTTATAGATGTCATTGATCAATATCTGCATTAACAAAAAAAAAGTCACATTCCGTGCTTTTATTTTCGTTAATCAATGGTGTGTTTATATGCATCAATTTACGACATTTTCTAAATTAGGAAAAGATCAATAAAAGTAATTTTCCAATACAAGCAAAATTATTGCATGGAATATATATATATAAGCGTGGGTTTATAGTAAGAACTTTGCTTCCCTGTCACATAGCTCTAGGTTGAGTGTCAGTGTATGCTACAATAGACAACAGCTTTGCCATTCTCGTGCGACGTTCACATAATCGTAATACATGAACGTTGTCCAATGAATTTGTGCCGTAACGGGTAATACTGTGAGTCACATTCCTACTTCAACAACAAACTATTTTGATAACAACGGCAAGTACAGATATAATTCCTGACACCACTCCATATAATATACACTTAACAAAATTTCATATGAAATTGGTCACATTTGAAATATAAATTCTAATTCATTCAGATATTTTTTCTGTAGATTTTCAACTTCATTACTCCTGTTCCTCCACTTGTTTGGTTTATTAACAATTTTTCTATGAGTGTGCGTGTGTGTGGGTTGTGTCCGTGTGTGCGTACGTGTGTGTGAGTGTGTGTGTGTGTGCGTGTGTGTGTGTGTGCGTGTGTGTGTGTGTATGTGCGTGGGCGTGTGTTTGTCTCCTGCCACAATAGCTTCACAACCATTGTTGTTTTCTAAGTCCACGTAACTTAGTGGTTTCGCAAAACGACTCTGACAGAATAAGTACTAAAACAGTACTGGGGGTTCATTTTTTTTCGACTTAACACTTGAAGGTTGTCACTTAAAAGTTGTGAGCGTGAATGTGTGTGTGTGTGTAGTACATATGTATCGAAATATACACACAACGACGTCTGAACACATCCACGTATACATATAGTAAGAACCTTGGAAGATGTTATTTAATGTGAATATTTTAAACATATAGATCGATACAATGAGTATGATGTAACCAATTTCCAAAATACATAACTGCGCTTTTCTCTTGAAGTATTCCCAAAACAAGTGAACATGCAGAAATGTTTCCAAAAATATGCCAAATATTTTGGCACATACACCAACATTTTTCACAAACTGTCGCATTTAATTGATACCAACTATTTTGGCACACACACCAATATTTTTCACAAAATGTAACATTTAATTGATTGCTTGTTTGTTAGAGCATTAAAATGCACCAACCATAATCTCTATGTTTTATTAGCAACTAAATCTGAACGTTTTATTACATGTTGATAACTGCAGTTAAGAAAGTAGTCGTCATTGATTTTCTTCATTAAAATCTTTCGTTATATTCACCTATGCCATTAAGATTTGCATGCTCATACATGATGTGCTATGTTCGTATACATCAATATTTGTGTGTTCCTGTACATGTGGTTGTTTGTGTGTAGGTATATATGTGTGTATCAAAATGTACATCACTATACTTATAGTTTTAGGATCAAACTCTCGAATGAAAACATCAAGCACGCCATTCAGGTTACCACAACCATTTGGGTACGGTTAGCAAGCGTTCAAAATATATAACCGCTAGATTTTAACATTCTTCCATACTCCGAACAATGAAAAACATCATAGACGCTATCCCTGTTTCTCTTAAGTAAAGATGTTAAATTAATATAATCCAACAGTATTAATGGATACGAAACTTTTATAGCACAAAATTGTGTATTGTGTTTGTGCACACGTGTGTGCGTATGTGTGTGTGCGCGTGCATAAGCGCACGTGTGTGTCGGGGGGTGTATTTCGTTTGAACGATTCTTGATGTGAATTTGTATGTTTAGAAACCTATTGTTTTTAGAGTAGATCACTGCGCCAATTAAAATCAAAAGAAACACACGAACCGTGCCAGTACTACTTTTATATTTTTTCAGCTAACTATCCGATGGTCTGTTTAATGGGATGATCGAACAATCAGTGGTGACCCTATTGCAGACATATATTATCAATGACATACGTTGTTTATCTATTCAAATATTGTTAAGTTGTTTTTGAAGACTGGGGATATGTCATTGATGTGGTCAGGAATAGCGACGAAAGCACTCTAAAAGAGGAAGCCAACAGCCGTCTGATTTTTCAGTCAGCGCATTAAAATAAAATAACACTGGATAGTTAATTGGGAAAATGGAAAAGCGGACATGAACCCCAGACGCAACTGTATATATATATATATATATATATATATATATATATATATATATATATATATATATATATATATATATATATATAAGCGTGTGTGTGTGAGAGGGAGTGTATCTATATATATATACGTAAATATTTTCTATAACTATCTCGTTAAGTCAAGTAAGCAACTTAATTCACAATCTAATGTGCATAAAAGATAAACGGTTTTCTTTGTTTTTATTATTTGCTTGTAGTGGACCAATAGAATTTTCGCTTTTGCGTGTATAGCTTGTAGATTCCGCTTGCCCTACATCTTTTCAAACATTCGCGAACTTTCTGAAATTCTAAATATGTCGATACATGTATTCTGTTGTGGTTCGTTTCGGGAAAATACAAGCATGTAAATCTCATTTGTCCTCCCTGCATCCATCTAAATATTGTTGGACAGAGTAGGAAGTGCATACGTAGCACATACAATTACCTGAGACATTTATGTGATTTTAGCCCCGACGAAGAGAAGAAATATAAGACTAATCACTGCATGAAATCAATCCCCAATTCAACGCTAAATATATTCTACATCTAGTTATGCTATCACCTTCATGTTATGAGAATGTCAAACCGTAACCCAAGAAGAAAGAGTTCAAACCAAAGACCCTGTAAAATGGCCATGAATTTTATAGTTGATTAAAATAAGAACACTGATCTGATCATTATCATACTAACATAGAAATAGGACATCTAAAACTAGCATTAGGTTCGTGGTGAAAAGAATTCCAGCCACGTAGCATACACTGAGATTGTTTTTTACTGATTTACTGATATTTCCAGACAGTCGGTATCTGTAGTCACACGCTTCGATGCAGCATCGTTCTGTGATGCAATTGTAATCGTGAAGTGAGGAACTTGATGTCATTGTGAATTGCAATATCGTCAGGCGTTCTCGCTAACCTGTCAATGTAGTAGGTGGAATGTTGGTCATGGATTCGATCGGTGATTTGCTACTGGACACTCTAGGGATCAACGAAATTGTTAATTATTTCGTTTCTACTTGAAGCTTATGGGGAAACTCTAGAAAATCCGGTCTGCCAGCGCTAGCGGTGGTACGGTCATTTCTGAATAAATGCTTCATACATGGATGTGTTTTTAGCCACGCCAATCCAAGATGATCAGAGAGAAGTAAAACCTTTCTCAACGCAATTATTCCCTGTCTGAACGTTGCTGAGAAGTGAAGATGTGTTGAATTGTACTTCATTCGCTCTCTATTGTGTGACATGTTCATGGGGAAGAGGATGCTCGAGATTTCTTTGATAACCAAATCAAATCAATTTGAATATTTGTCTAGTGAAGTCTATAAATTCCTCGACTGATTCCATTATTATGTTTTGAAGTATGACTTATTATCTGTATCTTTTATACTGTCGGCATTCTTTCGCAGCTTTTCCTTATACTTAAAGTTCGTCAACGATTCTTCTCTCATGCATTTGAAGCTTTTCTGTTTTTGTAGTCAGATTTGTAACATCGGCAGGTTGCTTTCCCGAATCGGTGATGAGGCGTTTGTGCATCATCCAGCAGTCAGCACCCGTATTTCTTTTTATCACGATGATCATATGATTTCTTTATCGTATTGTCAAATGGAAACGCAATATGTAAATGCTTACAGCGTGGACGAGTCTAATTGATATTGAAGCCATTTGAAATCCAGTACTCATTTAAGGAATTGGTAGTTGATTTGCATTGCTGTTTCCAATTCCTTGCTTTTCCGTACTGTTTACTTTTTACCTGCATTGAAGACACTAGATATAACGAGATTACCGTTGTTCCCATAAACAAATGTTCAGTTGATGGCACAATTTGTTAACGTTCTCATCGTGGTCTAGTATACGTATAGAGTTGCAGATAAAAAATATTATAAAATCCTAAATAGACATTTATGAGTCTCCAATTAGAACCTGTTGGTGTGAATAGATATTTATTCATCAGTGTGGTTTTATAGAGAAACAACTACTTTAAAAACAGCATACTTTTCCTTGTTGTGGTCCTTGAGGAGGTAGCAGTACTCATTGTTGTATTTTGCCTTTGTTGTTGATTATTATTGTTGTTTGTTGTTGTTTATGATGTAGTTGTTGCTGTTGTTGTTGCTCTTCTTCTTCTTCACCTACACTTCGTCGTCGTCGTCGTCGTCTTATTCATTTTGCCAGTCTCAAGTAGTTGCCTTTCATGTTAAGCAGAACACTACACTACATTTTCTAATAATTCAATTATGATAAGCGATAGACTCCTTATGTTTCACTGCAAATGAACTGCAGTCCAACGAGTTTAGGTAAAGTCCTGACAAATTCTTGGTATTTTTCCATGTGGAGTGTTTAAAATTGGGTGTTAAAACAGAGAGTCAAGAAGAGATTCGTTGTTAGCCACGTGTCACAAAAAGTTGGTGATCGCATGTATAAGGAGTTCGCAGCCATCAACTTTACTACATTCATCTTTAAACATTTAGATAAGTTCGGTATGAAGAAATTTCCATGTCACAGATTTGGTCAAGTGGGATTCCAATTTTGAATTTATTTCCAGGAACAACATATAAGAAATCAGTTTGGGGGTACATATATGTCACATTGTCAAGCAGGCGAAGTAAAGCGAAAAGATTGCTGTTATTACTGCATCTTAGCCAGTCTCTTTGGCATTATTCCCTCCTGACACTACAGCCGTCGGTGACAACACGCAAATTAATTCTTCTTAGGAGTTACAGTGGGTTGTAATTACAGATTTTTTTCAGGATGTGGCATGGCTCTTTCGCTCTGCGATTAAGTGTAGGGGCCACTTTTATAAGAATGGCTTTTGAATTTTCGTAAATATTCTTGTCACTTCCTTGTGCTTTATCCTTCAGCAGTTTGTTTACCATGGTCTTTAGCTATCCGCTTCAGGGGGGGGGGGGAAATGCATTTCCTTTGATAGCGAACTTTGTCAGTACGTACA
>NC_142930.1:36047169-36057169 GCF_046866305.1 Octopus bimaculoides | reverse complement strand
ATTTCCCTTGTTTCGTGAAAGGATGTTAATCTTGTTGCTATCGTTAGGTAGTTTATGGTTGTGGGTATCTTCGTATTTATTGTTATTATTTAAATTAAAAGCTTTATCATTATAACTATTGCTATTAAAAATATTATTATTAATATTATTATTACTTATATCGGTTTCATAATTAGAATCTATATAATTAACCTTTTCTCTGTAACCTGCTTTTGATAAAGCTAAATTGTAAAATTCAGCCTCCTTATAGCAGATGCATTCATTCGTAGAAAGATTGGATAGTCTAAGAGAAATATTTTTGACCAAATTTCTCGTTACTGAATTTGGATGAATGCTGGATTTACTGATATATTTTAGGTTAGTGGAGGGCTTGTGATACGAGAAGAATGTTTTAGTGTGTAGATCTACAGTGACGTCCAAGAAGTTAGCTATAGATGTTTCATCTTCAAATACTATACCAAAGCCCATTCTGCTAAAAAAAAACCTAGCTAATTTATTTTTAACTTTTTGTATTTTTTGATTTGTGGTGTTCTCTAAGTATAATAGACAATCGTCTCTGTATAGACCACCCTTAACATTTGGGAATTGGTCTTCTAATTCGTATAGAATGTATGTGCATATTAAGTCAGCTATTTGAGCTGAATCGGAACTTCCCATCGGGACGTCCAATCCTTCTGGTGTGTCCTTACGTATCCATAGTTTTTTTATTAAACTTAATTATGGAATTTCTAGTCAAATACCCAAAATTTCAAGGAGTTCCTGCCTTAAAAACAGGAACTAAACCACAGTTATTTTGTGTTCTTTGCTACATTGGTTTCTATTAACCCATTTATTCTATCAGAAGAATTTTTATTCATTAAGATAGAAGAAATACACATAATTATATATATATATATATGTATATATATATATATATATATATATATATATATATATATATATATATATATATATATATATATATATATATATATATATATATATATATATATACATATATATATATATATATATACACACACGCACATGCAAATATATATATGCAAAATGTATGTATGTATGCATATATATATATGCGTGTGTGTATGTGTATGTATAGATTTATTTTTGTATGTACATGAATATGTGTGTGCATGCGTATGAGAGAGAGGGGGAGCGAGAGCGAGTGCGCAGGCTGTTTTGAGAACTTAGAATTTAGTATCGCATAATCATTTCTTTTATTTCTTTTTTCTGACTCCATATTTGTTGAAGCAAATCACGAAAGCCCCGTGGTAAGGGAAATCATTTTAAAATGTAGGTTACATTATTGAATTCAAAGTGTGACACTTATTTAATTGATATATACTTTTCACATGATTTTACTCGACCTTATGTTTAGTGCTACATATATTAAGAACTGGTCATGAATTGTATACTGACCTCTGTAAAGAAAGCTTCGTCGATACAACACAGATATCTGAGTGATAAAGTATTCACATGTCCCCACATATACATTCGCATAACAACCCACATATTAACTCACAATTACACGCGTTTAGAATCACGCACACCTAAAGTATATTCATAAAGCGTGTATTTATGTGTGCATATACGTATGTATGTACGTGTATACGTATTTATGCAAATATAGATTTACAAATACAAAGATACTTAGTTATATTGCACTAGTCGGTCCAGAACTATAGTTGCAAGTTCCCTTTCAAGGAATCCTTGAGGCATAGCAGCGTTCGTCCACTTGTCATCCACGTAGGCACGTGACCTTGCTGCAGGCAGTCATCGTATTGAGCAGCAATCCGTTGCTGCAGTTATTTAAAGACTTTCAGCCAATAGCCTTCTAATACATCCGGATCTGGTCCTTTCCAATTTGCTATTTTGTTTTTTTTATTTTAACTTTTACCTCAGTGTATATGGATTAGTTCTGATGTCCTTCTGAATTGGTACAGTTAGATATTGTCTTTCCAACTTTGTTAGCCACTCAGCGCCTTCTATATGTCTCACCGTACTGTTCCTCCACTATTTCCAAAATTCTTTATTTTCTTCCGCATTTGGAATCCGTTACTGGTGTTGGATTCCCTCTATTTCCTCATAAAGACGCATTCTATTTTATTGGAACAGTCTATTCTATGCGAAACCTTTACGTCTAACATTATATCTTTTCAATTTGGCTTTTAATTCTGTCACATTTTGTGGCAAATCTTCATGTACTGTTTGTTCTTCCCTTTCTCCTAACCGGTACTGTCCGTTCAATTTTCTGCTTACAACATTATTGAGCTTACCTCTAATTATCCTATTCAATTGACCCAGTTTTTTCCGTGTCTTTTCCAGTTTCATTCGTATTCTGCCCTCCCCCTGTTTGGTTCTTTCTTTTCATTTCCTTTTATATCTTCAGTTTTTCGCCTGTAACCTACTATGTTAACTACGATATTAGCAGCTATGATTATCTGGTTTATTTCAATGGTGTTTTCTGTTTTAATGACGTTTAAAACCTCATTTCTCTGCTTGTGGCTCTCCTCAGTTTTTTCTTTTTTTTTTTCTGTCCATATATCTTACATTTGGTGGTACTTCATTGTTCCTATCAGACATTTTACCTCGCAACGTTTCTAAAATCTCATTTTCTTCATCATTCAAGTCTTCTGCAATACCTACTGTCACTAGTCCAGCTAGGTCGTCTTCATTAGCTTATTTACCAGTATTCTCTAGTACTTTGCGATTCCTATCTTCTTCATATCTTCTTCTTTTATCCCTTTATTATAGCTTTCAGTTATTGCTGTTTCACTCTCCTTCTACTATTTATTTTTACCTCTTCCTGAATTCCTTCACTCTCTACTCCCGTAATCCAGTCGTTCCTAGAGATTGCTCTTGCTTGGTCTATCAGTCGCTGGGTGGGTCCTTCAAAGCTTCATTTTTCAGCCCATATTCTCTTCATTCGCTTCATGAAGCCTCTTTATTTGGTTCACTTCTCAACCACAATTTCATCAGTATATTTATCGTGACCCCATTACTAGGTAGATTGCTAGCCAAGGCTTTGAGATTACTATTGTTATTCTGGTTTTGCTGAGTTTCGGTCTAATTGCTAGTAGGATCTATGTAGGTAATAATAACAACAACAACATCCAAAAATACCTTAGGAATTAGAACACAGGTTCGAAATTTCCCCGAGACACCTGATGAAGGCTGGAAAGTTTATCAGCCGAAACGTTGTCTTTAAACAAACAAGATGAGGACAAATATCCGTCAAATATAAATAATGTAAGTAATGTACATAATTCTTCATCCTTTTATAGTTGTATATTAGTAGTAGTTGTAGTAAATAACAGCAGCAGCAGCAGCAGCAGTAGTAGTTGTAGTAGTAGTTCTAAAATAATGGTTCATGGTATTCTTTTCAAATTTGGGCACAATGCCAGAAATTTCGTGGGAAATGATAAATCGATTACATCGACCGCAGTATTCAACTGGTACTTAGTTTATCGATCCCGAAATGATATAAAGGAATGTCGACCTTGGTGGCATTTGAACTCAGAACGTAAGGACGGACGAAATGCCGATGAGCATTCTGCCCGGCTGCTGACGATCTCGCCAGCTCTACGCCTTGCAATTGATAATAATATTTAGTGGAGACAGTATTGAATCTTGGAGCACTAACGATGTGCAACTGATGTTACAGAAACACACACATTCATATGTATACGGGAAGATTTTTGCCCACCACGTTTTACTGTAGGAGTGAACCAAACAACGATAGCTGGGATGCAAACCTCCGTGCCTACCGTGCCTACGTGTACGAATGTGGTTTTCGGAAACGTGTGGCAAAAGTGGAAATGGTAGAGGCAACACAATATTATATTTCTGATGAACCAGAAATGAAAAGCTAGGCCATGTTATATTTCTTGCGCATAACCGAATCAAGAAATTCTTAATGATCAGGCCAATATCATTATATATTTACTGAGATTTTAATGATACAAGCCAATTTACAACATTTGGTAAGTATAGTTCATGAGGTATGCAATATATCCTGAGTCTGATCATCTATATAATTGGTAAGAAAAAATCTATTAAAAAAATCTAAGATATTAAGACAGAAACACAGTAATTACTATCTGCGAAGTTAATCTAATAGCTTCAACATATTGCGTGGAGCTGAATGATGGTTTAAAACAAATTTCTTTCCACACTGTGCAAAATGATGTCTAGTTAAGTTGTGTAACTAGTTATATTTATTTCATCGAATGTTTCATTGTAATCGTCGTCATCATAGTCGGTGACGCGACACTCCTACTCCTCCACGTCTCCTTTTCCACTTTTCCTCCTCATCATCATCACCAACAGCAATAACAACAACAACAATGATGACCACAGCAACAACAAACACTTCAATATCTGTCTCACACTGTATAAGTTATGCAAATCGACATTTCTTAGAACAGTTGTAATGGGACATTTTTAATGTGTGTGTGTGTGTGTGTGTGTGTGTGTGTGTGTGTGTGTGTGTGTGTGTGTGTGTGTGTGTGTGTGTGTGTGTATAAAATACTCCTCTTGTAGAAAAGAGTGCGACAGAATAAATAACCAGGTTTTACTACAAAACAATAAATACTAGGGTCGATTCGTTCGAATAGAATTCATGAAGGAGATGCCCCCCACCAGCATGACCGCAGTCTAATAACAGCATAAGAAAAAGATAAAAAGATATACATATGTTGCGCATGTATGTATGTGCTTGTGTGTGTGCGTTTTAGTAGGTATGTGCGTTTGTGTGTGTTTATATAAAATATACGGTAGTCAACTAGAGTTTCCTCCAGGGAGTGAACCCTTATCAGTTTCATACTGCAGTGGCAGCATTGAGTTGAGGTTGATGATGGCTTGTGCCAATCTTATTCAACATGTTGCTATAGCAACTTATATGTCCGGATTTAAGTTGGTGATAGGAATCGTTTTCGCTGCATGAGCTCTATCAACTTCGACTGTATCAGTTGAATGAGTTTGCTATGTTAATCATCAATTCATATATTTTTGAAACTTGATATATTCATTAAAAAGATATGAAACGAGAAAAATGTTGTCTTGCATGTTTGAAACAGGAGCTAATTTAGGAATCATTATAAAAGACACTTTATAATGCGTTTGATATTTTTCCTTCTATTTCTGACATGTTGTATCTTTACTGCCATGGCTGGTTTCAAGTGATTGCTTTTCTCTTTCCCAATCAATTGATTAATAGTCCATCGAGTGTAATGCGCATAACTGAAGTAGAATAACATTTTAAATAAATTGGGAAGATAAAGATAGTTTATTTCATTGGCACTCTTTTTTTTTTTTACTGTTTCGTTATCTCATTTAATTTAATAATAAAATATTATTTGTTACTAATATAAGATCTTTCCTGCTGACAGATGAAATCATGAATCCATAAAGAAATTAGATTAATGAAGTATTTTGTGGAAGCTTAAAAGTCACGTTGATGCAAAAGTAGTAATAATAGCAGCAGCAGCAGCAGTAGTAGTAGTAGTAGTAGTAGTAGTAGTAGTAGTAGTAGTAGTAGTAGTAGTAGTAGTAGTAGTACCAGTAGCAGCAGCAGCAGCAGCAGTAGTAGTAGTAGTAGTAACAACAATTGCAATTGTGGTTTCAATTTTTGGCACGTGGCAAGCAATATCAGGGTATGAGCATAAGTCGATTACATCGATTCCAGTGTTCAACTGATGGTTTATTTTTCGACCACCAAAGATTAAATGCAAAATCGACTTCGGTGGAATTTCAAACTAGAACTTAAATAAACGGATGAAGAGGATATTAGATCAGCATGACTGTTAACCTAGATGTAAAATGTGTGATGATCCACATTAGATAATAGCACACATTCTATCGGAATGAGAACAGTTTATCCCTTAATGAAAACAAAGATATTGCTGAAATAATTCACTTCATCCCTCAGGGGGAGGTGGTTTCCATTTTTCCAAACATGATCAGCTATACCCGATTTATCAATATCTCCTCGTGTCAGAGCTTTGCGATGTTCCTCTACCCTTATTTTGAGACCTGAATAATAATAATAACATCGAAAAATACCTTAGAAATGAGAACCCAGGTTCCAAATTTCCCCAAGACACCTGATGAAAGTTGGAGGGTATAACAGCCGAAACCTTGTGTTAAAAACAAACAAGATGAGGACAAATATACGTCAAATGTAAATAATGTAAGTAATGTACATAATTCCTTATCTCTTGAATATAGAACTGTATTACCTAATCAGTACGGAGCCGACGTTAGACATCAATGGAGACATATCGAGAAACTCCATCAAAAACTAACTCATCTTTCAAGCCATCAAACTTTCCTACGTAGATGTAGATACTCAAAGCTAACACTACCTCGTTTGAATATAATAACACCAGTCGATTCACATAAAGATAAAAGAGTAGCGGAAAGTCAGGACATGAAAGGATCCATTACAACCGTTGGAAAAAAACATCAACTAAATAACGAAATCAAAGAGAGGTTATCTTCATTACTTAGGAAAATAACCAGAGATGATTATAGAAAGAGAATCCAACAAGATCTGGAAAAATCGTACATGAAAGAATTTGAAATGGTGGAGAACTTTATGAAACTCAAAGTTCAGAGAATGAAGACTGAAATCCGTCACCCAACTGTGAAAGCAGTAATTACTGTAAGTAGCTGACATCTAGAAAGCTCTGAAGAAGCAATACTGAATAAAGGCCTCAACTTTGCGACAAGCATTAACCATATTACATTAAGCATATTACAAGCATAATACAAAAAAATAGGCATAAGCCTTGAATCATGGAAGTAAACTTGTGATGTATTACCGATAAAGTGTTGCTATTGCGACCAGTTTGAAAGTGTAACCAACTAGCTGATACGAACTCACACAAGCTTTCCATCTTTTGCCTGAAAAGTTTCACTAGAATCATTGATTAGAAAGTTGACATCAACAATGAGCTAGTTATACTCCTCCTATCCACATTTACCATTTTACTCAAAACAAAAATCCTATATCAATTGTAGATCATGGACGAAGACTTTAGCATCGATGGGTAAATAGTGGTAGGTAGCGACGGAAATGAGGAAATTAAGACATAGTTTTTGGGGATACAAACGTTAAATATATACAGACACATGAATGTTGCAATCTTTTTCAAAATATGAGCAAGATAGACGCCATTTACCTAGAATTATGATGCGCACGATTGTAGAAGAACCAGCGTGCCAATTTCTTCAAAAGCACGGGCCTGCTTCCGCTCTGATATGCAAATGAGAAAACTTGCTACTACAGAGAAAGCCCTAGAGTGATCTAATCTCAGAATATGACTTCGGTATCATATCCAGAACTAGGTATTTCAAGAACGGAGCGAGTAAATGAGGTGATCGCCCAATAGCGAAAGAGTTCTACTGGCGTGAACATATTACAGGAGTCAACGGATGACATTTTCCCCTTTCGGTTGTTTATTGGTATCCAAGAGATTGTAAGAGATCGCCAGAAAGTCTTCGAAATGTTTGGCCAGTGATATAGTCGAAACATTCGGGCTAAATAGAAAAGGATGGCATAATTAAGGAAAATGTGAAAGCGCATTGTGACCAGAGATTTATAAAATTATTTCACTGTCAAGTTCATTGAGCCATTATTTTAGATAAAGTCAGCGAACTCCACAATGACGTATATACGCTCTTGCCACATTGTGTTTACTGATCATAATTATAGGCTTTAGCAGAACCCCGATGATCCCAGTATCTCCCGGATGGCTCAACTGTTGAAGAGTAAGGGTGTGATCTTTCCCCTAAAGTCTAACACTTTGGCTTTGAGTGTACTCGTGCACTCAGATATGTTCCTTAATGTATATCTCCTGTTAGTTTTTATACCCTCTTTGTTCGCTTGTTTGGAAAAGAAAGCATGATCATCGGGTATTCAGAACAGACAGCCGATATTACGTAGGCCCATTCATTTTTTCAGTGTTCTTTTATATTCTTCCTATCAATTGTGATGCTTTCCCAGTGTTAACGCCTTTTTAAACGATTTGTTCCTTTGAGCAACTTCCATTCCCAGTGCTGAACCCCGTCAATCAAAAATGGTGGTGCTATCAAAGATGAAATAATATAATCTGTTTTACTTTCATTCTGACTATTCCTGTATCTGTGATTGAAGATGCTGTGGAAATATCGGTAGGAGAAGCAGCGGAAACTGACTTCCTCCGCTCTGTTGCTGACAAAATTGTTTTTTTTTCCTGTTAATTTTTCTCATTGATGTATATATTTAATGGGCTGAAGTATAAGTAGGATTTATGACTTGAATCACCAATGGGATTGACCCGTCACCCACCTCATCACTGATCCATTAGATATATCATTGGAGCATTCATGTAATCTTCAGGAAGTATCAGAAAATGGATCTAAAACAGATCCTTTCGGATGAAGATATTGTTACAGGACAACTCTTCAGAAGCAACTTGCTTCGACGGTATCACTTACGAGCCAAAAATAAAAGTTGAACGTTAATACCAATATATCTGTGTCAGTAGTCTGTGGGATGTACTTGACTTCTCGCCTCATACCAGGTTCAAAATCCAGACACCCATCTCCGTACGCCAGCTCTTGTGAAATCAGATTGTCTATCCCATGTTCAGGGAAACATTCAAAATAATTTTATAATGCATATAGAAACCCATTCCCTTATATATAAGCTTTTCCTCAACCATCTTTTTTTCTGAGTTTTTCAACATGAAAGTACTTCCTACCTCGACATTTTATGCCCATATTATCTCATCTCCTTTACCTCAAGCACTCCGATAAAGAAAGACTATCTAGGTGGGGCCCACATTATTTGAGAAAGTTAACACGGTAGATTTTTCTGGTAGACTTAAAATATGCTTGTATATTTGAAACGAATTGCTGGACGGTTTATATTTAGGTAATCGATCTGATCAATATTTAGTTGGGCCACATACGAGACCATGGAATTTGAACATAAAATGCTTTCTAATGGATAATCCGGTTGAAAGATAACTTTTTACTGGAGCTCTACGTTTACTTGAAAGTTCTATAATAACACTATAGAAACACAAACAACAAAGAAATTAAGAAAATGCTAGTGAAATTAATCGAGCATTAGTTTGGTTCTGATATTCAGTTTTCTGTGAATACATACGTATGATTGCATAAATGGTGATAAGAATGGAAAATAAGAAAATGTACAACCAAAGAATTAAGACTAACACAAAAACAAACTGGCGCACTTCTTGAAAAGAAAAACACGCTCATGCATACGCGTGTAAGTAGCCACGCCGTATACTTACACACACACACGTATATATACGTATGTAAGTATGTATGTATGTAGGTATGTATGTATTATGCGTTTTTATATATATACGCATATATACATTTATATATATATATATATATATATATATATATATATATATATATATATATATATATATAAACATAAATATACACAATTCACTTTGAGGAAGATACACAAAAGGTAAGTATGAGATATAAATAATTTTTTATTTATCGAAATGCAGTAAGATATAAGCGGAAAGTGTATTTCATGTTAAGTCTGCAAGAAAACAACAAACAACAAATGAGCAACACATGTAAGAACAGACTAAATTTAATTAGCCTGGTTTGGCCCACTTTAAAGGGAACGTAACGAATGAAAAATCTATAGATAGGGTTCGATGGTGCTACTTATAAAGTCTCAATAGGTAAACAAAATACATAGAGGTTAGGAGAATTGATGCAATCACTTGCCTTTATATATAAATCGGTTCTAATTATATAATATATACTGTTATGGAAAGGAAATAATGTATGAATGTGTATTTTTCTTTTATTTTTGTACTTCCTTCAGTCATTTGACTGCTGCTATACTGGAGCACCGCTTTACAGGGAAATAGTCGAAGTAATTGACCCCAGGAATTATTCTTTTTATAATCACTTCTTATAATCTTTTGTACGCCTAGTACATATTCTATCGATGTAT
>NC_142930.1:36024669-36044669 GCF_046866305.1 Octopus bimaculoides | reverse complement strand
ATATATATATATATATATATATATATATATATATATATATATTTATATATATATATATATTCTTAGTCAAATACGTATTGTAATAAACAAACGAAAGAAAAACAAACAAATGGAAATTACACAGAATGACAAGTTGAGAAACATAGTCTAAATGCAGAAGGTCACCAACCCTTCCTCAGTTATCGAGCGCAATGTTCTGCCTTCATCGAGAGTATTCCTTCCATACTGGAGGTAACCGGCAAAAAAACTTGCAGTGAATGCGACCAAAATAAAACAGAACAAAACAAGACGGAGAAAAAAGGAAGAAGGAATACAGAATGGACATATGAAAATGTATAAAAGCAATTCGAAACAAGACGACGAGTGGACGGAGGAAGAACAAAAATATGAAATAAATAAATAGTATAAGAACTAAGGGCCAGGTGAAGGCACACAAATAAATATGTATAATATAATTAATTAATTAGAGAGACAGAATATGGAAAACACGCGAATCCTTATTGATCACTACATTTGCTTCAAACCATCTAGCATCGGCCCCTCGCAGGCAAGATTGTGAACATCTGGTTTAGTGTATTCCACGGTATACATGTGTACCTTCAGGTGACTGCAATAAGTATCTTGCTCAAATAAACAGTGTTTTGCAAGATTTCTAACTGGTCTTTGTATATATAGATATATATGGTTAAGGTATTCAGCTCACGCTTGTTTTGTCGTGAGTTCGATTCCCCACCGAAGCTGTGTCTTTGAGCAACACAATTTATTTCATGTGCTGCTATTCCACTCAGCCGGCTAGAATGAGTGTTTCAAAGGGCCAGCATTCTCACACTATAACACGCTGAATCACTCTGATAACTACGTCAAGGGTTCGAAAGGTTTCGCGTGTCTGTGGAATACTCTGCCACTTGCACGTTAATCTCACTTGGAGGCTGTTCCGTTGAACAGATCAACTGGAACATTCGTCGTTGTAACCGACGGAGTGCCAGGTACGCTTATGGGCATGTATATCATATGTAGATGTGTGTGTGTGTGTGTGTGTGTGTGTGTGTGTGTGTGTGTGTATGTGTGTGTGTATTTGTGCCTGCGTTTATAAGTGCGGACGAGTGTGGACCATATACAGAGGTGTGTGCTCTCGAAGGAATTTACTCTGATCCTAAAATCATTGAATTGGAGCTTAAAAACCTTAAATATCAGCCAAATATATGAAGAACATAAATACATCCGCAAATACATATACATTTATGTGTGTTATCGTCCTTATGTCTGCGTGTGCATAGTGTGTGTGTGTTTGTGTGTGCGTGTGTGTGTGTGTGTGTGTGTGTATGTGTGTGTGTGTGAACAACAAGATCCTACCATGCACTTTAATTCACA
Organism: Octopus bimaculoides; assembly: GCF_046866305.1. NCBI lineage: Eukaryota > Metazoa > Mollusca > Cephalopoda > Octopoda > Octopodidae > Octopus > Octopus bimaculoides. Next base: position 36,043,298 of record NC_142930.1, on the reverse strand, counting down.
TATTTTTCATTATACATATCATCCTAGATGAATAACCCGTCGTTGCCCGGATTATAGTTGTTTCTTATTCAGATTAGTAAACAATAGATAAGAAGATATATTTAGTTTCTCAAAATTATTTCAAAATATTTATACTGTACATAAAAATATCTAAATTGTAACGATAATAGAATTTAGAACTGAAAGTCTGTGAATCTTGAAGAAGCACATGCTAAATAATATCCATTATGTATTTTTTATTTTTGGTCGGGGTGTCCAAATGAATAAATTGTTGCTGCATCCAACACGTGACCAACCAACATAGAGTTGTCTGTGGAAAAATTGTGTAGTAAAGAGATCAAGTTCAACTACTTTGAAGGATTGACCTTGAGAAATGTTAATCGGAATACCAAAAACTTAGTTTGATTGGAAAATGAATCCTCTTAAAAATTCAAGTGTAACATCTGAGAGGATTTTTTTGGAAGAAAGGCATTTTCTCCTTTGTGATTACCTGTTATGATTGTTGCCTCTGGGGCTTCATGGAAGTGACAATTAAGCGAGTTCCATTACACAGGCGAGGTCAGTCAAGATTCCTAAGCAACATATTAGGAACATCCAGCTTTAGTGTCAAGTTAGGTGGTGGCATCCCAGTGCGTTGAAGTGTATTCAGAAATTCAACAGGGTATTGAACAGCGTGATTTTGATCGACTGTAGTGTGAATTGATCTAAAAGTTATTTATGATGTATCTTTTAAATTTAGAAGTACATGATTAAGTTTATCAACCATCTCATTAATTGGAGCCAGTATAGTTCTTTCACATAACCAGTTTACACCAGTGTAATTGACAAACACACATACACTCACACACACACACACACACACACACACACACACACACACACACACAAACACACACACATTCACACATACAATCACATATACATACTAAGACCGACACACACAGGCATACATTCATGCACACCTCGGGGTAAACAATATTTATTATATGCTTGTCAGTCATCACATATGTATATATGTGCAGATGTGTGTGAACCGATTCTAGATTTTGTGGGAGTCATTCTTTCTCTCTCTCCCTCTGCCATTCATTCTCTCTCTCTCTCTCTCTCTCTCTCTCTCTCTCTCTCTCTCTCTCTCTCCCTCTCTACCATTCTCTCTCCTTCTCTCTCTGTGGATATCTCTCTTTGTATAACGGCTATCACTATTATTGTCTCTTTCTTTCTCTGTTTATCTCTCTCTTTAGATGTGTGTGTGCGTCAGACTTCACAAAAATGTATGCATACCCACAAATATATACGTTCTCACAACGAGTCACACACATATGTATACGTATGTGTCTGTCTGTTTAACTCTGATACCTAACGTACGTAACAAACGCGCAAACACACACACACTCACAGACACATACACACTCATATGCACATATGTATATATATGCGTAGATGTGTAGGTGTGTGTGAGTGTATGTGTTTAACTCTTTGGGGCCTATTGTACGTAACGAAAGCGCATACACACGCCTCACGGACACATACACACTCATCTACAAAATGTAACGTAGAGGTGGTTGTATAAAATTTATTTTACTATAGTTGACTATAGAAAGGTTATTTTAGATAAAATATTGTATTCTTTCAATCCAAATGAAAATAGAAATTACATGTTGAGACTCGCGGGGTCTGATCCTATTACCTAGTAAAATTTGATTATATTTTTAGAGCCGTTTGAGAATGCATAGGAAACAGACAGACAGACAGAGAGACAGACACAGAGAAAAAATAATTTTATATAGGCAGAGATTATTGTCATATCTCCAGTCAATCGATCGAATAATTTTTGTAGATTTGCAAATATTTGATGCACCCGGGGAATGTAGCACAAAATCCGAAAACGTTTGTATTTAATAATCGTTACTGAAGCAATGTTACGTTCAATATTTAAAATAATTCACCTGTCTTGATTATTTTCATCCAATTTATTTTATGTCAGCTAACAGTGTATTCATTTAAAATGTTTAAATTAATTCGTACAGTCGGCTTTCTTTTGTATATGTATACACACACACACACACACACAAACACACACACACACACACACACATAAACACACACACACACACACACGCATACATACATACATACATACATACATACATATATATATATATATATATATATATATATATATATTGCAGATTTTACAGTAGATTATAATATCATTAATTACTTCATTTAACCAGTGTTTTCCCTTCTTTCATTAAAAATATAATTTTAATTAATCGAAAAGACCCAGCTCTCTGTATTAAATAAATTAGCACTCATACGTATATCAAAATATGCTATTAATCTCAGAGGGGAAAAAAGTTTCTTAGCTTATAAATAACGACGATATTGAAATGCAACTTTCTTTTTGACAAGGATGATATTAAATATAAGCAAGTTATACTTATGCCGTTAACCTTTCTGATAAGTATTCAAACTATTTCATTGTTTTTCTTTCTTTGTTTCTCCAGGCGTGCTAACTGATAATGGTGACAATCCACATTCTCAATTCACGCTCTGTTACATTAAGCTACCGTATCCACGGGCACAATGCCCTCTCTGTTATTTGTGAAATATGGCATTAATTGACAAGCCTTTCTCAAAGCAAGCGCTTGTAAAATTATCATTCTTGATTTCATTTACTGACCGTAAACATGTATAGAAAAATATGGCGAAATAGGCTCTGGGGAACAATCGATATCACATACAACTATATTCAATATTTTGTTTAACGTAAGACAAACTGGTATGCGACAATTTTGTGAAAGTCAAGGACCTTATTGTAAATGAACTATAGTGTAACTAACTGTAGCGAATACAGTTGTAGAGAGACGCCAGAAATATATTTCAAAAACATCTTAAAGACTTAATGACGCTAACTCAATAATTGTCGCTTTAAAAATGCAAATAAATATATGTGGAATGACATAAATTGCACTTGTAAATAACATGTTGCATCTTAAATATACATTAAGATAAACACAGTTTCTGTCACTTATGTTATGATGCAAAATTATTTGAATAAATTATGTTAACAAATGCCACCAAAGATAAATGATGTTCACACACACACGCACGCACGCACACGCACACGCACGCACACACACACACACACACACACACACGCACACACACACACACACACACACACACACAAATAGTTATAAAAACTTTAGCAATAATCCTCCACCCGGTTTTCGAAACCGAAAATCCGAATCAACATACAATACCACCATATAAACAACAGTTGCCCACGTAATCTGAAATGAAATATTACCTCCGATCAAAACTGAACTTCAGCAAATACAACAAAATGACCCTTTAAGAGATTCAACCAACCGGAAAGGCTGATAACCGTTCCCCACAGGGAAGCCAACGAGGCAGAACGACGCACTTGACCACCGGAAAAACAAGATGTCACCAGTACTTTAACGAATCAAAAATCAGATCCCCTCACGGAAAAAAATTATGAATAAGCCGTTACAAGGGAAAGTACCTCCACACGACGGAAAGAAAATCAGAGAAATTGTAAACCAAAATCCCTTTTTTACTATCTTCATTTTTTCCTTGTCTTTCTCCCTCGTAACTCAGTATGACTGAAACTTTGATGATATTTATTTGTTGTCGATTACTACTAAAATTAATGAACTTTGTACATACAAAAAAGTTAATGCAGAGTTTTTTTATATTATTGACTGTTATGAACATTTAAACTTAATCGACATTGAAACATTTAAATATGTTTCTCTAATTCATAATTCTAAATTTTTCCCATTGATAAACAAAAAATATTGTTGAAACTAATTTGGTATATATGTAAATAAATTTATTTTAAATAATTACAAGTTTTTCAAATTTTAGGTGCATTTTCAACAACAAATTTGCCTATATATTTACACGCCCAACACTCCACACAGTCGCCTATCAGTTTACGTAATCTGATTGTCTTCTCATTTGCTGCCATTCTTAAATTAATATATCTACCACTAAATGGAAAAATTATCTGTTTCATGTGTATAAATTAGGCAGATATAGAGAGTTGTGTTCAACGTTTCACAATATCAAATGTTTAGTATCATTTACTTACTCTATACAAATTTGGTGAAATTAACCATTGAGATTCGAATAGTTAATATACCTATGACGTATTGAAGTCGATGTTTTGGAAAACAAACCACCACATTCGTTTCTTTGCCGTGTTGATTTTCTTTACAAGTCAAACATTGCTTGTTTATTATAATACACAAATAATATTATGCTGCTATACAGTTTATATGGGTGTATTCGAAATTTCTTTTGCGGTACAGTTACTTCACATATATTATTTCGTACCTCGAATTCGTTTTCTGTGGTTAGTTAAAATAGACCGCGCGCACACTCACAAACACACACACACGCATATATATATATATATATATATATATATATATATATATATATATATATATATATATATATATATATATATATATATATATATATACATATATTCATTCGCAAGTGCATATATAAGTGTGACCGGCTGTAGTAAGACAGGACAAGAGCGGTCACTGACAAGAGCGATCACTGTTGAGACACAAAACTGCGTGAATGAGTCTTTGCTTAAGAATGAAAAAAGAATTCATGGCGCGTATTGGCCTTTTAATACTAAAGAATAGTTGATTCCTTGAGATTGTTTCCACATGTCATTCGAAATCGGCCGTCATCGTTGCTGCTGGGTATTTGTTTAACTCCTCTCAAAGCAAATCCCACATTAGTAAATAAATAATATATATTCCTTGAATATAAATAATAATTTCCTTCATGTATTTATCTAACCTAGCACCACTGGCTCCCTCACATATTTTCTCTTGCCTAATTTTCTTTGAAATTATGCACATTTTCAGCACATTTTGTATTATTGGTATTTAGGTCGGATCGTTGCTTTGGTAATGACATCTATTATGACACAAACACGTGTAGTCTACTGTCCTTATCTCCAGAAAATAAGCTTGCCTCTCTCGGCTTCTTATATCCTAATGATTCACTGATCCTTTACATTATCAGCCTTTCGTGTCCAGTGTTGGTAGCAGTTGTACCAAGAAACATGTTTACCTTATTTTTTTTCATCTTGCTTAATATATCTCCAATATACATATACGCAACACACACCAACATTCACATCGTGTTATTAGAAGCGTGTATAAAAACAATTATATATATATATATATATATATATATATATATATATATAAAGACTAATATATATATATATATATATATATATATATATATATATATATATATAGAGACCATTTGAGCATTTTATCTGGTCAAATTAATCCTATGTTTGTGGAACTGTTTCAGGAAGGAAACGCACGCAATGCTTCAGGATGATAATGCACCAATTCACACAGCTAAAGTCGTTACTGCATGGCACGATGAACATTCTAGTGAAGTTGAACATCTTATCTGGCCACCACAGTCCCTAGATCTCAATATTTATTGAACATTTATGGTGCATTTGGGAAAAACAAATAAGGATTCGATATCCTCCACCGTCATCACTACAAGAACTGGAGACTGCTCTAGCTGAAGAATAAACAGAAATTCCTTTGAAAACAGTTCAAACTTTGTACGAGTCCATACCTCGTAGAATTCAAGCTGTAATTACTGCCAAAGGGAGTCCTACCCATTTTAAAACAAATTTGTTTGGAATTTTAAGGTGTTTCCATTATTTTGTCCAACTCTTGTACATATGTATATACATATATATATATATATATACATATGTGTGCGTGTGCGTGTACGTGTGTGCGTGTATGCGTCTGTGTGTTTCATATATTTTTATATTTATAGTTATCATTGTTGCTCTTGTTTTTTTTTTTGTTATTTTTTCATTTGAATTATAGATGTTTGACTCTCTCAGATATAAAATCAGGCGTAATCCAGTGATATATAAATAGTGAAAATCTTATGTTGCATTAATTATTGATCAAGTTAATAGCCAGGATTGAGTGGAGAAGGAATTTTAATAACACATTATTTCAGAAACATTAATTGTAAATCGTCAACTTTCCAATTGGACGCTCTACTCGAACAAGACGATTATTGACTATCAAATGACAAGTAGATCATATCGCATTCTTTTGTTTTGCTGCATTATCCTTACTATGATTTATCTTACATATTACACTTGATATAATATATTGAAATACAATACTCTTTGAGAAAAGGTCGCTGGAAATGGAGACACTGTATGTTTTAATGAAACTATATGACAATGCTCTATTGGTTCATTTGTGACAAGATATATTCAAGTGCTTATTCATATGAATAATCAGGGTGATCACCTCAAATTGATATTCAAATAGTCCTTGGCTCTACTTGTCAAAAAGTGTCATTGATTTCTTATTAATATGATCGAGAATAATCAAAGAGGATTTACTGCATATTGATAGTAGAATAAGAGTCAAAATTGCAAGGGATGATTTGTGATTCCGATTAATACGATGGATTACATAATAATATAGAGTAATTTTGCTAGTGAGGGATTTTGGTGTGATTAAGTGGGCTATATACATTAAAATAGATAGTTATATGATATTGACCTGGTCACAAAAAGTGCTATTTTTCCATGAAACTTTATTCTGGCAACATTGCAAAAGGAAGTGGCACAGTGATAAATGTAGGCTTCCTAAATCTGCACAGCAATAGCGTGAGGACACCAAATCTAATTTATCTTACAAAGTCATTCACTAAGTGATTTTGACATATCACAAACATTGAAATTAATGTGAAAGTTGGCTTTAATTTTTTATTAACTATCGCAGGTAGCTTAATTTGAACATAACGTAAGTGTAACTCTTCCTTTACGCAACATTACCTCTAACTAGTCTTTATCATAAACAATGTATTTGCACCGATGTAAAAAGGAATTTGAAAATCTTCGGACTGTCGTTGTTATACCAACATTTTCAAGATCATATTCAGGTCATGCTTGTCGTAAAATCTATGTTTCCGGTTTCTTTCTTTCAGTCGGCCGAACAGGCGTATGGCTAAGGAAACGAGTGTCAAACTGTACGGTTGATAGAAGACCAGTGGTCTGCCCAGTGGTTTGCACGATTTTCCGAAAGATATGTGTGGTTGCGTATTTGGATCATTTCCAGATTCTTCTGCGGTTTCTTCATCGCTATGGCCTTTAAAATCCTTTTGAAAATCCCATTGTACGGTTCTCTGATCCTGCTACAACAATTCATAATCTAAAGCTGAAAGTTTTCATTCCTCGAGCAAAGAGACATTTTCACTTTCAGCGTTGGTCATTTGATCATATGTTGTTTAGGCCGTAGAGAGAGTATTTGACGTATTTCTATGGACTGTGCCTTCATTTCTAGATGTAAAGGCTACGGTCACGATTCATCCAATAACCGAATCGGAAAAAAAAAGATGTCTTCATCAGTTTCAAACGCTTCTAGTAGATTAGAGTAGACTTCACCGTTTCTGGCAATCAGATCGTGTGTCCACTACCAATGCATTCAATTTACAGACACTTTCTTTTACCGGAGGATTTCAGCTATCGCCTGTAATGCATGCTGTCCGCAGTCCAATTGTGCCGAAAACTCACGGAGTTTCACGCGTTTGTCAGCGCACATCAATTTGAACAGAGGTTGGTGATTACCCTCAGTGGTTGCAGTCGATAGCCTCCTACTGCTAGGTTTCTCATCAACGCAGCTTTTCCTTTTCTTACTTTTTTTCATTCCTTTATGCATATTGTTCTTATCAATGGTGTTATCTTCTGAAACAACTAGTAGCCTAGTATGAATATCGGTTAACGTTCACACTCCCTTCATCTAGATCTCTAAGATGGTACATAATTTATTTCCGAAGGCATTACTTGTTAGCAATAAATCACCTGAGAAACTAATGCAATAGACAAAATCTCGACCAATATGTCAGTTTGAAGATCGACCGCTATTAATATCAAAATTTATGTACAATTTGCGTTATATTCGGTATGACACTCGTAAAGACGTCGTCTCCGTAACCCTTATTCAATGAGATATTCATTATGTAGGACTCAAGCGTAGGCTTTTACATTTGTGTTTGAGATAATATATGTTTGTTTAGTAATGTTAGCTGTAACTTGGGAATGGAAAATCCCTTTGAATCTACATCAAGAATAAAAAACAATTAATTCGATTTTGAAGTACAAAAATTACTAACAAGTATTTTGAATAGCATTTGGCGAACATTGTCTTTTACTCAAATCATTCACCGGACTGATAATTTGCTCTTGCGCCATAATTAACAGCAATAATTAAGTAGGAATCATGTTTGACTAAAATTGCAACATAGTGCATGTTTTATTTTTATTTTACTTTCGGTTTCCGTTATTGATAATACATTTGTTAAAAGACTAATAATGTAGCTTTTGTTTTCTTTCAGATATCCAATCAATAATCTATTCTTTCGCATTTGAGGAAACACATGAACACAACATGTCTGATATCCTCAAGCAGCTTTAGAAATAATCTCCGTCGTTTGAAGGAGGATATGCACCAGAGGATTTTTCAGTTGGTTTGATACGCTACTTTAAAAAAGTTAACATTATAAAAGCATGCCTAAATTGTATCTTATTCAGAGATCAATTATGTACTGTGATCAATATTGATTTGTAATGCATTTCTGTGCTCAGTACTATCATCGTTTGACGATTTCACAGCGTGTGTAGAGATGGGTACAAACTCATGCGTTTAAAAGATAGCTAACACTGCCTGTCCGGGAAAATATTTATTTGGTTCAGTCATATCAATTACGCCACGGTAAAGTGAATTTACCAGATAAAATGAAAGAACATTCTATTATTTATTCCTATTCATATCAATGATTCCCTCCAGGGAAATTGTTTCTTCATTGAATCACAATAGTGTGTAATTATTTACACTTAGGAACATATAAAAATGATGGATGATGAAACCAATTTTTGGATAGTGCTACATCCAACGCGTTAGCTCTGCAAAATAACACTGTGTAGACGATGTTAGTGTGTTGGTAGACAATGAGCGGTAGCAGTTTCTGTGGTGAGACAGATAAAAAAAAACAATGAAAATTCATCTAACTACTGGTTTTCCACAAATAATAATAAACACTTAAAAGTTATTCTGAGATTCAGTATTTGTTTTTTTGCAAGTGCAAACTTCACATGGTATCCATTTTCAAACAGAGCAAGGCGTAAGTTCACACGTGGTTTGTCAATGATGGCGAGTTACATTTTACCATATGTTGTCTCAATAAAACTTTTATAACTGTTAATGGAGGAATTATGCGTGTCACGCAACCTCTTATATTTGTTGCAATTCTTAAATTTTGAATCTAATACTCACCATTGACTGAGAACATGCATTAAAAACCTAACTTTCAACTCTGAAATCCCAAATTCGTCTAACAAGCCCAGTCACATTACTGGTTAGTAATACAGTGCAGATGAATTTATAAGCATTGCAGTTCTCGGAGATCGCCATGGAAACAAACATTTCGACTCTGAACTTATGTAACCGATGTTCCACATAAAAGAGACAGTAAAGAGCTTATGAACCTATAATAATGACAGCAAGAAGAAAGAAAAGAAAAGAACAAGATAAACAATTGTATATTATATGACTTTTGCTTTGTATTTGTTCAAGTTGACTCCAGATCACACCCAGAGACCTCAAGAGACAGCAAGTTAGAAGTTCAAGTTGGTGTTATGGCTAGCGTGCCATTTATTTGGTTTTGCACAAAGTATTGTTCTAGAGAATGTTTAAGAAAACAAGAAAACTATAAGTTTGCTTTAAAATTTAAGATTACATAGACAATATTTTACGTAGGATATGGGAAGTTCCCATGAGCACTATCTTTTGTATTTCTGCTATTATGAGGTTTGTTTGTATCTGAGCCAGGTAGAAATCAGCCCTTTTTTTCTATCATTCCTAGGGCACCTATGACAACAGATATTGTATTCGTATTGAGGTTCCACATTTGACCAATTTCTATTTCAAATACTTTATACCTGCTCAGTTTTTGGTAGGTCTTGACAGATACATTTATGTCGTTTGGAATAGTCATATCAATTATTATTATTATGGTTTGACTCAGGTTCGGTTCTATTGCTAGTAGGATTTATGTGGGTAGCGGGTTACTACCTGTAACCATTGGTATCTGCAAGATTACAGTAATCTTTCGAGCGCTTAGAACCCTTCTGATAATCTTTGCTGTCACTAAGAAGAGTTCTGTAGGAACTCAACCGCGCATTCTATTTCACTATCCTTCAACCATTTGTTTCTATATTTGCTTACAGTTCCCTACGAACCATATCGTATTTTAATCGTATTTAGATACGATATTCTGTAGGCCAGTAGATAGAAATAGCATAGGTTGTCCATTGTTCAAAGTGATCAGCAGGTCTGCTAGCTTATACTACTCTCTCCGTCTGAATGTTAAAGTCCCGTAACTTCTTATTTTCTAGTACTTTACTAGGTTCATGTTTATACTATTTATCAGTATGTTCAAATCCTAGCATTCTACATAACTTGCAATAGACTACTCTCCTAGATTGCTATGTCTACTAGGATCCATAGACAAGGCCCAGAATACTGGCAGCTAAGCGCGTCCTTTCCAGCGCGTGAAGCAAGTTAGTCCATCAGAGGTTGCCGGGCGCGAACAATCGTTGGTCAACAGCCGTTGGTGGATAGCCCTGAAAAGAGCTATTAGAGTAGAGCCAGTAGGATTTAGTAAGGAAATAGCCTTAGAGGAATCTAGGATTGAGGGAGATTTACTTAGGAAGCTAAGAGAAGCGCTTAGGATAGGCACTGCCTCTGAGATGCTGGCGGCGAGATCGGGGCTTGATCAATTTTTTCAATGCTATGCATGAAGGTTGCGTTACCAGAGCTAGGGCGCGTGCTCTAAAACATTTTCGGACGAAAGCCATTCGATGGGTGCGGGTGGCAGAGGAGATGCACGTTGCAACAAAACCACAATTCAGTCTTTGATGAGCAGGGACAGGTGTATGCTATACAAATCCAAGCAGATGTGTACTGAATTTCAGCTGCACATCACCGAACAATTCGTCGCGCGTGGTGTATCGGTGATGGACGTGGATTTCACCTCCTACCTCGACGGCATGCCGCGCCTTTAGGCCGAGGGAGTGGAGTTCTGCGGAATGCCGATAACAGCCGAAGACATACGGGACGCGATAACGAGCTGCACAAGCGAGAAATTCCAATCACATATGATAACACAATCACTTAAGGTATGAAGGCATGAGAGCAAGTGCATTATCGTTGTTATTGTTGTTGTTGTTGTTGTTATTATTATTATTGAGTGAGAGATCGGTGCATACCATCAAAGTGACACTGGGGTACAATATACGAAGCCCAATATACCCATCATGACTACCCGTTTTGTAAGAATGGCACTCTTCTTTTAATTTTCACTCTATATCTTCAGGAGGAGTTACCTCAATCCTTTCTATATTAACCAAAATGAAGTAGATTGACAAATTTATTTTTTGAACCAGTTGAAGACACGTGAGATGTCGAAATATTGTTCACAAGATAACAAATGGAACTCTTCTTTTAATTTTGACTCTATTATTATTATTATTATTATTATTATTATTATTATTATTATTATTATTATTATTATTATTATTATTATTATTATTATTATTATTATTTCATAGACTCACGATAAATTAAACTGTTGGAAAAGAAGACTTCATAACATCAGGCAACAACAAATAAGCTTAGATATCAAGAACACTCCAAAATATTCCAGCTGTCCTTAGTAGCACTTTTTTTCTCCAGTTGTACTAAATTATGTTTTATGCCTATTTCCTCCATCTATCTGTTAAATTTTTTAGGGATAGTTCCTAATGCACCTATAATTACAGGAATACAAATTGCTCGCACTTTTCATAGTCTCTGTAACTCAATTGCTAGGTCCTGGTACTTTGCTATTTTCTCTATACCTCCCATATTAACTTTCTCATCATTTGGGACTGTAAAGTCGATTATCAGGCCCTTTCCATCAGTTTTGTCAACTACTACTATAGGAGGTATGCTAGCGTCTATTACTCGCTCCGTCTGAACGTTAAAGTCGCGTAACATCTTATATTTCCTACTTTCTATTAGTTTACTAGGTTCATGTTTATGCTCTTTATCAGTATGTTCAAATCCTAGCATGCTACATAACTCTCAATGGACTACTCTCCCTCGATTGTTATGTCTTTTCTTGTATTCTTTCTGTGTCATCATGATACATTCACTTGCCATATGAATTACACTTTCCTCTTTTGATTTGCATAGCCTACATTGGGAAACTACCTGCTTTTTTCCTATCTTGGCTGTTATCCAATGAATCCATAAGGCTTGATATTGTGCTGGTACTAACAAACTTTTTGTATCCCTTTTCAGCCTTCCTTTCTACAACCATAATCATGTCTCACTGTCACTATTTGCTACAACTATCTTTGGGAAACTACCGTAAAACGCCTACTCATGCCAATCGGATCGCTTTTGTTTTTTTCTGGTTTTCAGCTTGGTTTGGGTTTTTGGTTTCCCTATGTCCTGCTGTGACTAGCAGATTCACTATTACCAACTCCACGCAGTCTCCTAATGATATTAACCCTCTTCCACCTTCCTTTCTAGGTAAGTGTAATCTAACTGCTTAGTTTGTAACTATGGCAGCCGCTTATCTTCTGCATTTGTTGTAAATTCCGGAAAGTGTTCTGCGTTTTCAAAATTGGAGGTGCTTCCAATTGTCCTGTATACCAAAAAGGAATGTTTGCGTGTTCGAAGAGCAAGAAGAAATTAAGAAATTATAATTTGACATTATTATTATTATTATTATTATTATTATTATTATTATTATTATTATTGCTGTTCTTGTTGTTCTTGTTCTTGTTGTTCTTGTTCTTGTTCTTCTCTTCTTGATATTACTACTACTACTACTACTACTACTACTACTACTACTACTACTACTACTACTACTACTGCTACCGCTATTATTGTTATTGATTCTCTGCTGTTCTGAAGGTAGTGGCGTGTGGCGGCGGATCACTGGAATCCGTTGTGGTGTTGGAGGTGATGTCATGATCTTTAATGCTAGATCAGCTCTGTTCAGCAGACCTGTACCAGAAAGCATAACAATCCCGTGCTATTTCATCTTGTTTCACTGAATACAAAATGTAAATTGACCTTTGTCCCAGTAGAATGTAGAGTACAACTGTGAATGTTATAGCTACCATATATTGCACATACAGCGACTCTGCTTTTGTGTGAACGTGAGATGAAATCAGAAAGACTTAGTACTAACAGCTGATCACAACTTCTTTGTATTGTGCTTATCTGTAAATCTTGAATTGTCTTATTGTGTTATCTCAATCAATTTTCGATCGATTCTTTCTTTGAATAAGACTGTATCAATGTGTATGCATAAACCAGCGAAACAGGAATAAATAAGTAAATATTGTTTCGTTGATTTTGTTATTTTTCGCTTTGTTTCATTATCAATGACCGATAATTTCAATTGGTTTTAATGTGGTCTAGCTTGTAAAAGTGATTCGATTACATTTAGATAACTATGTACATGACGATAGGCTTAAAATAAGTTTTACAAACTGATTTATAATATATGGATTCATGCAAATTCAACTTAGTCTTTCAACCTTCTGGGGTTAATGAAATATAGAATTTGTCACTTTCGAGTGTCGTTATAACCGTTATACGCTTCCAGGACAATTGAAGCTTTGTGCTCATAATGATAGAAATTAATGCATGTATGTGTGTTATAATAGACAGTATTTCTTTCTTATTCATGTTTTCGGCTTAACATTGACCAACCCTGGAATAAATTTGCTGTTTATATCTTGAAGAATGAAGAAACTATAATAAACAAAGTATCAGTTATATACTATGATTCAGTTCAAACGGCTTGCATCTATACTTTATTCTTTAGTCAAAATCAATCACTATGATATTTCTGTATAAGTTGTTTTGGATGTGGCACAATCGATAGAACATCGACTACACTTCCTTTCTTCCAATGCTAGGATGTACCATTTGATAATTTTAGGTACAATTGCAAGATTTTGTTGTTTAAGTTTTCTCGTTATTATATTCTTTGGAGTATTGGCAATAAAAGTAAATTGGCTTCTATACCTGTAATATAAACCGGTTGGTGGTCTTAGCTCATCTGGAAATTTACGATATTCACCATTAGCTTTCAATGCATGGAATGCATTATATAGTAAATCAGTATACTATAATTTTGTGATTTCTATTAGCAGATAATGACATTCATTTAATTTTTCTAGTTCCCTATTGAATTTGTGACGTTTGATCTGTTAGAAATGGCACTTCATTATTCTACTGTAGATGTTATTGATGATGGTAGTGGTAGCGGCGGTAGTGGTAGAGGTGGTAGTGGTAGGGGTGTTGGTCATAGTGGTGGTGGCGGTGGTGGTGGTGATTGTAGTAGTGGTCGTTGCCGTCGTTGTGATATGATTGCCCTAAATCAGACTTTCCATTTTTGACAGCCCGCTTTATACATTTATGATATTTCTCACAATACATTTTCCTCTTACGATTTTAGAATGTGAGGAAAAGAAAGATTGGCTGCTAATTTTAACATCATAGAGAATACATATATGCTCTCTCTAGTGCTGCGTATTGATGTTGGTGGGTCGAGCTGACAATATAATTTAAGCTAAGGTTACCTCATTAAATTTATTAAGAGGGTGGGAGGTGAACGGAAGAAACTGGAATAGAGCAAAACGCGAAAATAAATAGTCGTGATATTGGTGATGATGTTATTGACACGTAATCTCAGGTCAGTTCAGATCGAACAGATATGCGATCAAGTATATCCAGACAGTGACTACCCAAGGTTTTCTAAGTAAGGATATTTAGGATTACAACATGAAAAGACATTTACTTTACAACAGAATATAGTCGGTTTTAAATGGTATTAGGCTGCTACTTCTTGAGGGCTGAGCAGCAATGCCGATGTACGATCATGTACTTCGTTGTTGCATTGTTTACAAAAACTGAGTAATCCGAACACATGCTATCATACATTGACTGAGATGGAAATTTCACAGTTCAAGCCCTTACGACATCAAAGCGTCACTGACTGTATGATGTCGAAACTAGGAAATTTACCTCGCCGTCGCAAATAGTCTAGTTTCGACAGCAATGCAGAAGTGGGAGATTTTTTTCTTTGTAAGCAAAAGATAGAAGTCTATAAATACAGACAGGCAAAGGCTATCAATTAACTTTCTTGCCTATAGTACAATGTACTAAGAAATGGGATTCAGAATTTTTTTTTTTTTTTAATAGAGAATAGCCCTGAAATTTTCATCATTACACTTCCAAATCTAGATCACTCATTATTTAAGAAATCATGTTCGCAGCAGTTTCTTTCAACCGTATTAGAATAATTGGATGTGATGACATCCATACTGAGATCAATTATAATCGATTTTAGGTAAAAGCTGGTTGATCGATGGAAGTTCCTTCAATTAACTCTAGTCACAATACAACATTAGTGTTATTATTGTATGAACTGATCTTCAAAGAAAGGAATATTTCACTAAGGCTGAAAATGATACCGAGACGCAATATGATCAATAATTTAACGTCCGGTCTTCTCCATTTTGTTATTTCATGTCAAGAGAGTGCAGAGAGCTTTCAATCATCGAGACGAGAAATTTCCACTAAACTCTATTTTCCTTAAGTAAGATCCGGAATCCAAAGAAACTAATGATACTCTTAGCCAGCTAAAATTGATAAAAAAGAATTGCAACTGAAATACTGAGTAGTATGAGCTGATTGTATGTGAAAATTCTGTTTCAAGCATTTATATTTCTCCTGAGCGAAAGACAAAGTAAATAGAGCTCAGAAGTAGATAGATATGTAACAGAGCGATAGAGAGATAGATGCTGATAATACAGTAGTAGAAAGTGCAATGAGAAAAGAAATGGACTAAGAATAGTGTAGATTTGTTAGTGCATGACAAGATGAGGGGGGGGACTTTTGTTAGGGTAACAGTAGAGGAGTGCTGAAGGAGGACGCAAAGTCGGGGATAAGTTGTTGTAAAGATGTAGGTTAATAGTATCATGTGAATTAAACGAAGAATGAGATAGGAGGATCAGAAAAGGGATAGATAAAAGAAGTACAGATTAAAACTGTGAAGCGCACAAAGAAGAGCAGAAAGTTATGTTGGCGTACGGTAAGACCATCGACAAGCGTTGAAAACATAAAACTGAAGAAGAGTGTCCTGGCTACAACGTTATGTCTCAAGGGGTGGAGGAGGAGGAGGAGGAGGAGGAGGAGGAGGGTGGATGAGGAGGGTGGGGTGGAGGGTGGTGGTGGAGGGGTGGTGGATGAGGGGTGGTGGATGAGGGGTGGTGGATGAGGGGTGGTGGATGAAGTGTGGATGAGGGAGGGTGGAGGAGGGGTAGTGGAGGGGTGGAGGAGGAGGAGTGGTGGAGGAGGAGGGTGGAGGAGGGTGGTGGAGGAGGGTGGTGGAGGAGGGTGGTGGAGGGGGTATGGTGGAGGAGGGGTGATGGGGAGGGTGGTGGAAGAGAGTGGTGGAGGAGGGTGATGGAGGAGGGGCGGTGGATGATGGGCGGTGGAGGAGGGGTGGTGGAGGAGGGGCGGTGGAGGAGGGTGGTGGATGAGGGTGGTGGATGAGGGTGGTGGAGGGTGGTGCTACACGTAACACACATTGTTTTGAGAAGTAATAATAGCTTTTAAATTTGGCAATTTTGAAGGAAGTGGGTTAAATGTTACTATCCACCCAGTAGATGTTACTAAATGTCACTATCCACCCAACTTTTAACTGCAGCAGTGCTGGCAGGCTGAGGAAACTGAGGGCCAGAGGTCTTGTAGACTGTTGAAAAGAGCTGCCGCTGCTAGAGCTGCAACTATTCGAGAGCAGCGTGTAACATATCGAGTGCATGCTACTGACGCAAGGGAAGCAGAAACCCCCAAAAGTGTGCTATCCGTCGGGCACGCAACGCTGCATCCACTCCTGCTGCGTGGTTGGCAGATGATGATAACCATCGGATGATGAGACTTCAGTCTAATATTCACTGGAAGGCTCTTGCCCATAGCTATTGTAAGCCATCGAGTAGCCGATGGGCATCAAAGGCGCTCAACTATGATCCTGTCGAGGATTACATCACTCATCGAGAGACTGTTACGGAGTATAAGTCTATAATATGCCCATTTTGCAAGGCCCTCAAGTGGGTTGGAGAATCCAATGGCGTATGGTGTTCGAATGGAAAGGTTTGTTTGCATGACCTGCAAAACACTCCTCAACTTTTGCTCTCTATACAGGTTGGTCAACACCCAGATTAGCAATTTATGCAGAAAATTCGCGCTTACAACTCTGCTTTCCAGTAGACAAGTTTCGGTCACAAACCTATTCATGAAGACTTCTATATGCCAACATTCAAAATTTAGGGCCAAGCCTATCATCGGATAGGCTCTATTCTTCCTGTTAGCAAAATCGGTTGAGAATTGTAGAAATGTATGCGTTAATCATGATTGTCTCAAGGATGGTCATGCAATATAAAATTTTGCCCAGTTATCCCGCGTAACAGGACGTAAATGGAAATAACTTTTTGTATATATGATCTTCCATAGTTTTTAAAAAGTGAAAGGATCTTGTGTATTTATTTTGAATGTTGGCATATAGAAGTCTTCATGAATACGTTTGTGACCGAAACTTGTCTACTGGAAAGCAAAGTTGTAAGCGCGAATTTTCTGCATAAATTGCTAATCTGGGTTATTGACCAACTTGTATAGAGAGCAAAAGTTGAGGAGTGTTTTGCAGGTCATGCAAACGAACCTTATAAAATCTTATAAAATGACAATGTTCCAAACGAGGTATGTGTTTACATGTTACATATGAAAATAAGAGTGAGCAAAATATTCTTAAAAATCAACTGTAATTTGTAGTCATCCGTAATCTACTCCTAAAACATTTCAGTAGCGCTACTTTGCATCGTTTCAAACTTATATGTTCTATAATCGGCGGAATTATGAATTAAACACATGCTAAAATCCCTCATATCTGTTTTTTCTTTTTTTACTTTTACGAACTTTTACAAAATTTCTTCGATTCTGTCTTCTGCATAATGGAATTGATGCGATTATACAAAAAAAAAATATTATTTTTTAAACTATCCGACACACACATGCGCATTTTTTTTTTTTTTCGTGGTTTTAAAATACGGATAGTCGGAAGGTACCGTTCATGTCTCTTCATAATTTCCAAATACTTTTGTGATACTTTTATGGAAGAAAGTCAATTGAAAATTTTCACAGAAATTCACATAATCCTGGACTTTATATGTGAGATGCCAGTGATATGTTGCATGTGTATCAACAATATTAGCGGACAGACAGCCGTACATATAGTTCAAGTAGACGAGAGCCTGCTTTTTAAGAGGAAAAACGAAGTTGGAAGAATGGCGGAGATGTTCTGGATACTTATGACTGGCGTAACTCAAGGTGTGTTAGTCTTTTATGTGTGTATGAGCGTGTATAAAGATATCATTAAAACAA
>NC_142930.1:35964669-36019669 GCF_046866305.1 Octopus bimaculoides | reverse complement strand
TATTGAGAGGTTGACGTTACCAGATACACCAATATCGGAAAGTAAGTGTTTGCCAAAATATGTTGGCATAGAAATATATATATATAGTACTACATAAAACCAACACATTTACATATGATGCTTAGATGATGTGTTTATTTACTACTACGAATCAATTATCTGTTAACTTAATAGGATTCCTCGCTTTCATACATTTATGCTTTATAGATCTCTTTTAAATAATAGATTTTGATCAAGAGAACAACACTTTCAACCGTTGGAAATATGCCTAGATCAATGTATTATATTTCTGTGTGATGGACATAATATCTCCAAGCTTGTTTATCATCTATTTAGATATTCAACTTTAATAGAGTGATAATATAGTGTTCACACTCATTTATTGTAGCTAGTAGTGACTACACAGCTATATGTTATATGTCTGTGCTTGTGCATGTATATGTATATATATATATATATATATATATATATATATATATATATATATATATATAGGGAGAATTCACAAAAATGCAAAAGACGAAGACGGGTGGTGTAGGCAACAAACAGATGTATTAGTTTAACGCTGGGGAAGTGAAAATGTCTTCAACGTTTCACGCCTACGCTCTTCCACAGAGAGAAACAAAGAGAGAAAATGAAGAATGTGTAGTGGCTACCGATTTATCATAGAAAATGCCGGACAGAGGGGTCACACAGGAGTGCTAGCAAGAAGGCGAGATATTAAAGTAATGGTGATCCCAAAACGAAGGTGCACGTGCGTGTGCATAAGAGAATATGTATGTGCATTCGAAAGTGTCGTAAATCAAAACGTTGCTTTTTCAGAAAACGAAAAATTGTTTCACCATTCCATAGCAAAACCAGTCTACAACAATTTTTGATATCTTAGCATCTGACGCAGCTAGAGGTACGATATATATATATATATACATATATATATATATATATATATATATATATATATATATATATATACATATACATATATATATATATATATATATATATATATATATATATATATATATATATATATATATATATATATATATATATATATATATATATATATATATATATATATATATATACGCAAACACACAGACAGAGAGACAGACTGGCAGACAGGCACTCAGACCAACATGACAGAAAGAATGACAGATAGAAAGTTATAAAAATAAAAAGATTAGTTTAAATATATATAAATAAATAATATATATATATATATATATATATATATATATATATATATATATATATATTGATAGAAAAGGTAAGACAACAAAAAGAAAGATATAATGTAAATATAGGAATTTACCTGTAAATAATATGAGACAATTATTCGGTAGCTATGATAAAACTCCGAATTTCGGATGGCGGGATGGAAACCCACGCAGCCATCTCTCCAGTCATCTGCCATCGAAAAAATGTTATGAAAATGATCGTTAAACAAAGGGAAATTATTGTGGTTGACCGTTATTAAGATAAAAGAGCTATTAGAATGACCGCTGTGAGGGGAGGGAGTTAAGGTAAGGGAGTAAAAATGCCCATAGTATTCGCGTAAACGCTGAAGTCCATACATACACATGCGCGCCCGCACACACACATACATGCGCCTATATGTATATACTCATCCACCCTCTGTAACTATGGTTGACTGGAAAATGTCTGTCTATCAGGGCTAAGAAATAGTTGTCTATATAAAAGGTCACTTCGGGTGAGTAGCGGGGTGTGAACCAGATAGTTTTCCTATTCTTGCTTCCTTTTCTTTATTATTGGATTGCTGGCAAGTGTATAGGTTATTTCCTCGCTAAACCCACTATCTTTTAGAGCCTTATTATATACTTACGCTATTGAAAATATTCCTATCGGAGGAGAGGTTAGAAACTCTTTTGCTAATGTTTTTAACTAAAGTTTTAATCACTATGGGGGGATGGTAGGAATCCACATTAATATAACTAAGTCTATCGTTGGGTTTTCTATAAGGTTTATAAATATTCTTATTTAGATCTAAGGATACATCTAGGAAATTGACAACTGTCATGTTGGTATCTGTAGTTATGCTAAGGCCGAAAGGTTTTATCAAATCGATAGCGTCATTCCCAAACAGATCCTGTGCTGGTCCATTGGTATTTGCGGTTAAAGCTAGGATACCATCTTTGTAAACGGCGAAGTATACGTCTGGAATCGTCTTGTCCAACGTATCGAGTAGGAATAGTGCAATAAGATCGCATATTCCTACTCCACGATATGACCCCATGCTCACATCGAAAGCACCCTCGGTATCAGTAGTCTTGACCAACACTGTGTTCTCGCAGAAGGGTAAAGTCTTTCTAGCATGGAAGATTATGTACTTATCCTGTGTACTGATTTCTATGAATTCGCTTGCGAAGTTGAGGGCTTTATCTAGCTGTTCTTTAGAGACAGGCGGATAAAAATCCATAATATTGAATTGCGTGAATCTCGCTTTATTCTTATTCTTAATTGTTTTAAGCCAGTCAACGACTTCTTTACTATTGGACCATTGTACTAAGCTTGTGGCATTCCTGTCTTTTGCATTGATTTTCCCTAAAATTTCTTTACTAATAATGCAAAGTTCTGATTTAGCTGGGTTTATAAGCCTACATTTAGGATTAGATAGGAAGTTCTTTTTATGGTTATTGATAGTTATAAAGGCCTCTTTTATGCGGAGGACCTCTATTTCTTTTATCAAATTTAAGTCTGGCGGCGATAATGCTAGCTTCTTTATTAATTTCGTTATAGATTTGTGGCCTAGCCTTGGTGTAATTATTGATGATGTTGTTGTGTAGAAGTCGTAAATATATGCTGTTTTCTACAAGTTATAAGTTCTTGGTTTTATCGGAAAAACGTGCTTGTTTTTGGAACATTTTATGTAATTGATGTATTTTTGCAGTTTCGGTTGGAAGTGTTAAAAGACGAAATTTTATTTTGTTCATGAGCTTCGGTAGGTCCGCTTCGAAGTCTTCCATGCCTTTGATTTTTGGAGGGAATTTCTTAGATTTAATACCATAGAATATATTCCCTGTAGTGTCATCTTCCATGTTGTAAAAGAAAACTTTCCATCTCATGCGCAGAATAATGTCTGTAATTTTCTCCAAAAGTTTCTTTGAGTATAGCTCCCTTGATGGTATAGGTATGTTTTTCACAGAATAATCGATGTAGTATTGAATTCTTCTGCGAGGCAGAGCCCTCGTCCGATTTCTGGTGATTTTATAGACGTGTATATGGAACTTTTTGTGCGCGTTTGTGGATGTGTGCGTATGTGCGAGTATGTGCGTATATAGATGTGTGTGTATGTGTGTGTGTGCGTGCATGCGAGTATGTGGGTATATAGACATGTTTTACTCTTATTATTGCTTTTTTATACTTTTTAAAACTTTCTTCTCTATTTTGCCTTTAGCCCTAATTTTTCTTGTGCATGTGCGTATATAGACGTGTGTATGAACCTTTTTTGCGCATGTTTGTGCGCGAGCGTGTATGTGGGTATGTATATATATCTTTTGACGAATATGTGGGTAAGCATGTGAGTGTTTCAAGTGAGGGTGGATGAGTATATACATATAGGCGCATGTACGTGGGCGTGCGGTGCGTATGCGTATGTATGGACTTGTGCGCTTACGCGAATACTATGGACATTTTTACTCCCTTACCCTTACTGCCTCCCCTCACTTAGCGGTCATTCTAATAGCTCTTTTGTCTTAATAACGGTCAATCACACACCAACTTCCCTTTGTTTAACGATCATTTTCATAGCATTTGTTCGATGGCCGGATAACTGAAGAGATGATTACGCGGGTTTCCGCCCCGACATCCGAAATTCGGAGTTATACCATGGTTACCGAATAACTGTCACATATTATTTACAGATATATATATATATATATATATATATATATATATATATATATATATATATATATATATATATACATGAGTATCGATATAAACATATACACATATACATACACAGAGATATAGTGAGGGATATATATAGATACTAAAAACTAAGTATATTCTGTAGATAAACTTCTATGTACAAGCATATAAATATTTGCATATATATAGTTGAATACATTTACATTTACTTGGAGTATAAAATACAGAATACTAAGGATAGAATGCATAATATTTTTAAATCGACAGGCTGTTTCTGGGAGCTTGGAACTACGTAATAATCGTAATATTCATGATTAGCAGATGGAATGTCCTAAAAGTCAAGGATTTAGAGCCAGCAAATGGTTGCATACAGACATTACCAGAAGACCACCTTCCCTCATCAGGAGATACATTTGACGAATAGCAGTTCACATTGTATTGACAGATTAAAATTTTGACGGGGAGAGGAAGAAAAGAGCAAAAAGTGAGTGAGGATGTAGGCTGCATAAGGATACTGGAAGATAAGTAGAGGAAGACCAAAATGCACACATTCCTGTAACGCTACACCACATTCATTCCTTGAATTCTATACTTGCTCTTTCGTTTTTTTTTTTGATAACCACCTACAAGTTCTAATTGTTTCAAAGCCTGCTCCTCTCTAAACTCCTCGTACATTACACCCGATCTCAGCACCCCCTCCACTACTACACTTACCCCATTCTATACTTTAATTGCTAGCCTCTTTCTTGGCTTCCATTAAAGCCAGCAACCTCCCTGATGGATTTAATGTCTGCTTAGCGACTTTACTCGACTCGATCGTCACTGGTACTTCCATTCACCATACCAACCTATCTTACACCATCTCCGCCTCTCTCCGGCTCACCTCTTCTACTTCTATCCACGCCCACAACTACTGATCTCTTACTCCTTGTATTTCTTTTTGCGTTTCGTCTATTTTTCTATAACCTCTCTAAGCCACCTACGTCCTATTTCTCTCTGCTTTTTCTGATTGTGTCTCCCCTTCTACCGTTATATCTCTCGAACTTCAATGCGAACTGCTATTTGTCAATTCTTTTCTTGATGAAGGAAGGCGGTATCACGCGACCATTTACTGGTTGCATGTCCCTCACTTTTTCGACATTCCATCAGCTAATTATCAAGATTACGAATATTACGTAAATTTGAGATCCCAGAAACAGCTGCCGATCTAAAAGTAGTGCGCCTTCCCTACTTATTGTTGTGTATTTTTAATAATCCTTATGCTTTATGTAATTTAACACAAATAACCAGCGCCGAAACCTCTTCAGTATTGAAACTGAATTGAAGAGAAGGAACTCTAATAAGAATACGACTAGGAGTTGTGGTTAATATGAAAGGACATATGAAAAAAAAAAAAATATTGGTGACGAGCAAAGTGAAACTCAATTGCGCTAACTTTAAACTAGCTCACACCGATGGGCAAAGACCGCTGTGCCAATTACATAAAAGCCTGACTGAGAACAATATTTTGGAAGTACTTTGCAAAGTTTCAGCCTTTCGGTGGGGTAACGTATTTTTAGCTTAAGTCTAGCAATTCCATATGAGCTGGCGTAGCGCTGTTTGAAACATGTTTACAAATCCCGTGTGCACTCCTAATTACTGTAAGTAAATAACAATATATGAATATGCCCCTCTCGTTTCCTACTGGCTCCATGTAAAATTCTGACTAAAAAAGACGCGTTTCTACAGTGAGTCATTCTGTTTTAAACATACTCTTAAATAAAGCTGATACTTAAACTCAGGAATCTATCACAGTGGCTTGATGTTCGCTTTGCAGCTAATAAAAGTAGCAGAGGACTACATAGAGCAACTGGTTCCAGGAACTGTATCTGAGAATTTATGAGTTGGTATCAAAATTTAACCGGACTCGTTATGTTTAGTAAAAAATAACTTAATTACTTACATTTTAACATCAGCTCATTCGAAATAGTCACTTTGCAAAGCAGTACACTGATCCCAGGATTCCTGCCATATTTGGAATCCAGCCTAGTTTCGTTTCTAGAAAGCAAGTCGAGGACCTTCTCCGATTCACTATGGATCTTCTCAACGGTGATAAAACGGAAACCTTTGAGCTGCATTTTGATCTTGGGAAAGAGATGGAAGTCCGCAAGTGTTAAATTTGAAGAATAGGGACAATAGGAACGATAGCAATACGTCGCGAAGTATCCAATTCCGTGCTCCACAAAACAAGTCGCTTTCACAGAATGTTGTTCTCCTTTAAACGTCTCAAAACGTCGCAATAGAAGTTCTTCGACTGGCAGTCTACCCTGGGGGATAAATTCTTGATCACATTACAGCAGATATGAAAAACAAAACAGTGGAGCTGCGGCTCTGCTGTGCTTTCTTCGGTCATGAAGATGAAGGCTTCTTCAATTATGATTACTGTTCCTTCATCTCAAGATCATACGCGTTGACACTACTCTTGTCACCGAAGATGAACTTTGATGTGAAGTGTGGGTCACCAGCGGCACGCTGACAGAGATCTTGACAGACTTCCATGAGATGTTCTTTCTGCTCAATGGTCAGCAGGTGGGGACAAACGTGAAAGAGACACGCTGCATGTTCAATTCAGATGTTCGGATAGCCTACACAGACCCATGCTGAAACCAACAGAATCATCAATGTCACTGATTGTCCTACAACGATCCTCATGCATTAGCTCTTGAATTTTCTCCGCATTTCTGGGGGTGATCTTCGTTGCAGGTCTTCGAAATAGCTCAGCGTCTTCCGTAGATGTTCTTCCACTTTTGAAGTGCCCATGCCAATCGAAATATTGCATACGATTCATTGCCTCGTTGACGTATCATGCTGTAGCATGCTCAGTATCTCTGTGACAGACTTCACAAGCTTAACACAAAATTACACTCTCGCTCCACGTCCCAACTTCCTGCCCATGACAGAATCGCAGACTATAGCATACACCTGATCAAAAAAACACCAAGTTTCACAACTTGCCAAGTAAACAAAGATGTATCTCAGCACACTGCTACATGACGGTCACTGCTCGCTTTCTTTGTGCAGTCAACCGTGTACCGCCATCTGTTGGGCGCTGCAGGGCTATTCCGGGTATTTTTGATACTAACTCATCGATAGGTGTATGCAACTGTTGGCTTGGGTTGGCAAATCGATAGATAGATAGATAGATAAAATGTGCTAATTTTCTTCATTATTAGTGTTACACTGTCAATACACCTACATTAACACTCAGGTTTATTTTCTTTCAAATACAAGTCATCTTGGATTCTTGTTTTTAATTTCACATTTCACACTGCGAAAAAAAATATAATCCTATACATTCATTGTAACGTAGATAAAGGCCCTATTTTCAACTTCTGCAGCCTCATTTATCGTCTTGAGGTAGGCTGCTGTGTTCAAGACCGCAGATTATTTTTACAAGACAACCGCTTAATGTATTTTGAGAAATCTCATCAAATTTTTTAATCAAAGAACGAAGAAGGAAACATGACAACGGATTTAATCAATTCTGTCTTCAAAGTTTTTATCATTATTCTCCTTCAGCTGTCCACTTCATTCTATATGACATTTTTTTTTTTTTTTTTTTTACCATGTCATCAGATTGTAGAGTCCACGAAATAGATTAAATCGATGCAAAAGACAAGAGAAGTCAGCATATAATTTATTACATCTATTGTGGCTTGTCATATGACGAGTCAGCGTGATTGTATTTTCACATAATTATCATTTTACTCATCTTTCAAATTTGTAACATAATTCACTTCGCTATAGACATTAATGATTTTAATATTCTGCGTATTACAGAAACGAAAGTGTAACACTCAAAAATTCTTTGCAGTATTAATTTACGTAAGAATTCTGGTTTATGTTTGTATTCTTCCAAGTCTTAATTTGCTTTTCATGATGCGGTTTTTGATGGAAAGGCTATATTTAAGTTTTAGTATATGTAATAGTGTGTTACACTCCCTTCGTCTAAAACATAAGTAGTCTTCACCAGTCTAAGTTAGGAATATATACTACTTTTCGGGAAAAATTGGATACTCCTAATAAAATTTTGAGGTAATGTCAAAATCTCTTTCTCTCACTGATCCAATTCCCTTTTACTTTGCTGATACCCATACAGATATCAGATATAAACGTTTGGCAGCATAATTTTTGTCCCTAAAATATTGAAGATTATATTGAAGCAATTCCGGTTACGAAAATATACTGTTGTAGAAATTCACAGTTGTATTGATTGTTTGAGGTCAGTGTGCAAAGATGATTGAGTGAAAGCACCAGATTAATGATTGATCTCATTCTTCGAATAAAATAGTTTTATACATATTCCTTCAAATCAAATGAATAAATTTGTTTTAAAAATTACATGACAAAATATACGAAAACAGTGAATGGATTCCAATAAACATTAAATTAGTTTCTAACTTGTCTTCGATTTTTTGTTGAAATAATTTCATTCATTTCGTTATTAAACCACCAAGAATGAACACCTGTCATCATCGAAAATGATCCCCCAGATACATACGTACATAACTCCAAAGATCGCTCGTTTACAACTTTAGTTAATAGTAGTATGATGAGTGTGCTTAGTGGCTGGGAGAAACTTCTATTCTTTAGATTTATTTTTCATCTTCAACTTAGAAAGTAAACTCTTGTGTGACTAGTATGAATGGGTGACTAATTTTGCCATTAAATAGCATTACGTTCCTTAAAAAGTAAACTTACAAGTTACAACCGCATTTCTAATAGACATACTTGTCGATGTATAAATTATTTTCAGTATTTAATCATACTAGTATGAATAATAATAATAATAATAATAATAATAATAATAATAATAATAATAATAATAATAATAATAATAATAATAATAATAACAATAATAACAACAACAACAACAACAACAACAACAACAACAACAACAACATCAACAACAACAACAACGAAAAATACCTTAAGAATGAGAACCTAGGCTCGAAATTTCCCCAAGACACCTGATGAGTGCTGGAGGGTATATCAGCCGAAATGTTGTGTTAGCAGCAAACAAGATGAGGACAAATATCCCTCAAATGTAAATAATGTACGTAATTCCTCACCTCTTAAATATAAAAGTGTATTATTCTGTTAATATCTGGATTTAGCTCTATTATTCTTTACGATTACCTATCATATTACTTCTATAGGTTTTGTTTCCTTCTACCCATTGAAAAGAACATGTCAATCTACTAACGAAATGATTAGCTATTTAAAACTAATATAACCACTTTTATTAAAACTTAATGACAGCGTCCTTAAGTTACGTCCAGTTATACACGAAAGCACATGTGTATGCAGCAGAGAGAGAGAGAGAGAGAGAGAGAGAAAGAGAGAAAGAGAGAGAGAGAGAGAGAGGGTGAGAGAGATTCATTTGGATGAAGTAAAGTTATACATGAAATAATGTTATAGATTTCGACGGACACGGCTTAACTCTTCCTAAATGCTATCATGTATTAAATTTGTCGCTTTCACATATATTTATCCGAGAACTGATGTATATGGCATTATAAACACGTTCAGAGAGAGAAAATAATAATTTATTACCATTGTATATCTGATATCTGAAATGTAAAATGTCATTATGAAATATCTTATGGGCTGCAAACATTTATTGTAAACGGGTTTTTATGTTTCTAGTAAAATAAATTACGAGCCAACAATAGAAACTGAATAATAAAAGCATTCTTCTACAAACATGGTCTCAAAGAAGGCCATCTTCTCACATTGTATACTTACACATATCACCCAAGTATTTCTTAACAGTTTTTAATCGTTGCATGTGATTGAATTTATCACTAATTCAATCACAAACATTCTGTATGTCAAGAAAACAGGCCAATACTAGGAATGTACCTAAAAAGCATAACCGTATATTTCACATGCTACTTATAGCTTGCAAACACCATAGTATCTTGCACCAAACAGTTATTACTAAACTTCCATTCGAGTTAATTAATTTAAATTCCAGGATCAGTCTATATTTCATTTCTTATCAAATAGCCATTGTTAACAAAATGCACGTCTGAAATATAATAAAATACCTTATATGTGCAGTTTTTCTACGTAAACAAACATTCCCCCAATGGTATAAAAACAACTCATCTTTTTGAATGGTCAACAATTCATATACCAACGGTCTTTATAAATTAGTCATTTATAGACACTACATTTCAGAAAATTCTATCATTTTTTTCAAGTTCTCTAATGTAGCAATTTGCCTGCCATCTCTTCTGAAGTTGCTCGTATTTCCCCCACTGTTATCATTAATGTAGTACACACAATCACAAAACTAAATACTTTCTTATATCCCCAGAAGATTTCAATCCTATGTAATCCCTTCGCTACCAATATTGTAGTAAGAAATATACAGATAGTTACATAGAACATGCCTGCAACGCAGTCACACACACACACAAGCACACTCACTTGACCGCATTTTAACACTTAAATTTCGAGGTTCACTGTATTCCGAATGATTTTTTCCTAACACAGTTTTCCTGAGTTCCATGTTCTCAATGTTGAATGCAAAAGCATCCTTATATAAGTTTTATTATAACATTTTGCTTGCATTTATGTAATGGTCATTATTCTCAATCTCGTTGAGCAGCTGAAAAGACTATTGTCATTAAATAATGAATTTTTTTTTTATTTTTCTATACTGAGCCCAATTTTGTTAAATCTGCTGTAACAGCTAGGAATCAAGAATCAAATTGATTCTTTGATCCTGAATCTGTTATTGTTGTTCCTTTGAAAGTTTTTTTAAATTTAATACATCAACTTGTATATGGTTTTCAATGATATTCTATTCGCTGAATTATTTTTCTCCGCTTTTACTATATAGCATAGTTTCCATACATTTTTCTTTTGTGCCAATATCTGTTGTTAGACATCCACTTCATCTACTATTAAATCAATATAGTCGGCAAAACGAAATTTATTATGTACCTTCCAGCTTACCATTATCTTCAAAAGACTGAACAATGTCTATCATTATGTATGTAACTAACAGTTTGCTGTGCGAGTGTTTATGAGCGTATATATTCATGAGTATGTATGCGAAAACCGTACCTAGTTAGGAGTAACTGACTGAAGAGAGTGACCACTGACGATATGCTAATGCGAAACAAATATGTGTGAACTGATTCAGACAGGAAACTTACGAAAACCGAACTAGCAACAACACATGAATTACACCCATTGGGAGAACAATCTACGTGCAATTTCGAATTAATTTAGTAGAAGTATCATTAGATATAGCTTTTCGGTCAACAAGTAAAACAGAGTTTTACTTGTTGGTCTTCGAACTGCAAATGCATTGACTGTTACAAGTAAAAGAAATTGTTTTTCAAACAGCGGTTCGACATAGAATTGAATAGTAAATTGGCTGTACAAATCCAACTCGTACAAGTGTCTATATTATAGCCTGCCATTGACATTAAGCATTCTGTCCACATAAAATTGGTATTATATACAAGTATGTTGATGCTTGCTTGCAGATTTTGCTGTGAAATATAAGTTTTTTATTGGAGATACATAAGTCAACCAGGGATTTTCTCCCAAGGAAGGTTACGATAAACAGTAAGGAGGGACATAGATGAGTGACACATAATGTAGATCACTATTATTGAAGGTATTATAGTCAACCGTGTCGAACATTGATGGAACACTACGAATTACTGAAGCCTTACTTTCTAACGGTGTATATTATTCTGTGTTGGAAACAAAACCCTGAAATCTGTGTGAGGACGAACGAATTACAAGGATTGCTGCAGTCATATACATAACGGCTCAAGATTACAAGACCAAATAAGAAGAAATGGGGACGAAAAGATATCATTGGATGGCTATGAATCACAGTTAAATTTTCAAAATCATACAAGCCTATCAACTACAAGAAACAAACAGAACAAAATGATTCCTTGACCAAAAACTGACAGTAACCATATTCAAGTGTGCGTGTGAAATAACATTTACAGATGAATCGGATTGAACGCAAAATCTGACACTCAGTCAGCCATAGTAGCATCAAGACGGTCATCGTCGGTATCAAAGTAGAACCAAGAAGCGCGAATGTCTATATGTGTGAATGTCGGTATACTTTGAACTAACATAGACCAATCAACACTGTATAGATTGGTATTTAATGTGCAAATGCACTTGACGTGTTAGATTTCACATCAAAGTAATCATTTTTTATAAAATTGATAACGATAGCTTCTAACTGCAAATTTCTCTCTGTAGGCATCGCTTTCTGATGCTACATAATTTTTGCCCATACGCAGTATCTATTTTCGCCATTATATTACTAAATACATGAGAATTCTCTTTGATCTTGTTTCAAACATAAATCAACTATTCACTGAACTTTCGACATTACAACAGCCATCGTTGACATGTAGTTTTTACAAGTGATTTAAATCTAATGCGTTCCTGAGTTCAGAATTCTCAACACACAAAAAGACACCACGTTCGATCTGTTCATTTCAGTTAATATTGCTGCTGAAAGCATAATCAATGTGTTGGACGAAGAGGTAATTTATTTTTGCGGTTGGCTAGCGTCAACGTAATTCACTTAAGAATTGGAAATAGTAGGCATTTAACCCGGGGTATTTTATAAATTGCTATGTACAGTAAATAATATATAAAGGGAATGATTTTTATTCAATATTACGTATATTATTTTATTTCTCTCATTTCCCCCACCTCATTTTTCTCCACATCTGTATCTATCACTTTTCTGTGAGTAAACACACACGCGCACACACACACACATATACACACTAACACACATACATACATATGTTTATATATATATATATATATATATATATATATATATATATATATATATATATATAAAGCTGTGCTGTTGCGCATTGAATATATATATGCATACCTTTGAGTTCACGTCTATTTGACCAGTATTGGCGAACCTAACGCTCCCATAGCTTACATATAAGGAATTATCGAGCGTATGATAGGGAAGCCTATATTATCCGTCTGCCATACACCATCATCACTCCCTTGAACAAGTAGTCCTTCACCGATTGAGCTGTTCTGGTTGTCTTGGCAGAAAATAATTCAAGTGTTTCTCCATGTTATTTTAACAACGCTGTGCAACCAAAGTTGAGAAACAGGGAGAAGGAGCGATGCGGTAGAGAGAGACAAAGAAAAGGAGAAGAGATTACAGTAGGTTTTGATACCGAAAGAATGTAACACAAAGCTGTTATGGACGGTATTTAAGATAGAACAGAACGCGCTCCAACTAAAGCAATGTTTCTTCAAATTTACTCTCCTACACCAAACACAGACACAACCATGAAACAGTGTGATACTGAAACAGACTGATAAGTAAGGAAAACTCTATTTTGTTTAAACCTTCATATTGTACAATATGATTAAAATTCATGTAGTCGACTTCGCCCCTCGTCCAGTATCTCTCCACGCTCACGGTGATTTTAGAAGGGTTCAGTCTTTGCAAGCATCTTGACTAGGCTTTCTTTTAAGAATATCTACTTCCCTTCCACTACTCTCGATGGGAGGCTTGTAATACATATGTATTGGAAGGATGGTTATTGACCAATGGTAGAGCATCTGTTATATTGGCAGATGTGTGTTCGTGTGCCAGGGACAGCTTTCAACTGTTATTACTCAAAGAGCTTTTTAACCCTATGTTTACACGCATTTATTTATAGATGTTTATCTTACGACAGGCCGAAAATTCGAAAGAAGAAATATTTCCTTTCCACAAAATGTATACACTCTGATGTCAGTAGCTATATATATATATATATATATATATATATATATATATATATATATATATATATATATATATATATATATATATATATATATATATATATATATATGTATAGATAGATACAAGTGATGCTATCTGTGAGATTCTCAGCTTTTTTAGCTCCTATTTCTGAACTTCGGTATATGGTGAAGCAAATATTTGCTGATCCCTTAATTATATTTATATGTATAGATAGATAGATAGATAGATAGATAGATAGATAGATAGAAAGATACATACATACATACATACATATGTATATACATATATATATACCTATATATATATATACATATATATATATATATATATATATATATATATATATATATATATATATATATATATATATATATATATATATATATATATATATATATATATATATATATATATACATATATATATATATATATATATATATATATATATATATATATATATATATATATACATATATATATATACATATATATATATATATATATATATATATATATATATATATATATATATATATATATATATATATATATATATATATATATACGTTTCGATCCTACGCTCTCCCACAGAAAGGAACGCATAACTAAGAAAAAAGGTGGCTTATTAGCAATTAGAACCTAAATGCAAAATTAATAGAGTTCTCAAAAGTGACGGATGGTGTTCACCAGCACCGTTTATGCTAAAATAAGCGTTAAATAAACTCCGAAGCCACAAATCACTAACTCAATAATTGACAAATGCACGTTAGACCCTATCTTATGAAGCGATTTAAAATTTTGGTGTTGACACCTTAATCCATATGCTTATTTTCCGGACGGTGTAAGTGTAAGTGTAAGATAGATATCTATCAACTGTTTTGCGGCTGTACATGAGATCATCAGGAAGAGAGAGTTTTTCAAGAGTTCACTGCCAACTCGTGCAATGTTGCTCACTTCACTTTTCAGGACTGCATTAATATATTTACTTTTGCTGCTGTTGTTTTTGCAGATACTACCCGAATGATACCATACGGTATTCGAAGGACGCCTGCACTCATCCCACGTCTCTGCTACCTTAATTTCTTCTTATGCACAGCCTGTCAACATCACTGTTTCTGTGGAACTTCCAAGTTGTTGCCGGGATTTCGGGCGTTTTGATATCTACGGAATGGATTTCCTCTACAGACCAATCAAGTAACTCAAATGTTGGGATCACCACTGGTACTGCAAATGTATTGTGGGATATTGTTTTGTTGTAAGAGGTGAGTTCCGACTGACATATTTTCCAAAGTCTAGTGTAATATTCTCGGGTTACTGTATCTTTATTCTACAGTGCCTTCATACGATACATTTTCGTCTATGTCTAGGTACTTGTAACATTCTTTGTATGGAATGGGAGAGACAGAGTGACCGTTAAAACAGAGGTATTGTGTTTGGGAGACAGAATTTCTTCGTTCTATAACCAAGTATGAACATTTCTTTTGGCTAAAAGTTATGCCTATATCAACTGAAAATGTTATTAATTCAAGTTGTTTTTGGAATGTATGCATGTATGTATGTATGTATGTATGTATGTATGTATGTATGTATGTATGTATGCATGTATGTATGTATGTATGTATGTACGTATGCATGTATTTGTAGATACATATATATATATATGTATATATATATATATATATATATATATATATATATATATATATATATATATATATATATATGTATGTATGTTAAGTACGTATGTATGCATGCATGTAAGTATGCATGTATGTATGTGTATGTACGAATGTGTGTATGTTAGTGTTTAAGCATGTATGTGGCTAATGTTGCTTTGGAAATATTCAACTCCCTAAATTTCGATTAAAAATGATGTTGGAAGCTATCTAGTTACTCCTTTCATAAATTTAAATCATCCATAATCTTTATGGATATATAGTCGCTTAATGTAAAAATAGATTACCTTAACGTGTCAGTAAATGCATCGTAAACATCAATTAATATCCTAGAAAACGATTATTTAATATTTCTATTGTAATGCCATTCTGAATGCTCAGAAAACAAGTTCGCTGTTATTTTAATATCATTCATAAGTCCTGCATATCTGTGTTTGTCACTGTTTCACACAGTATTACATTTTTATTTAATTTGACTTTGATATCTAAACAATCTTAACTCATATGAATGCATGTTTTTTATCTGAATGATATCACTGGTTAAAACTAAATTGTTAAAACTTTACTGGGGATACATAGTCTTTCTAGATGCACAAGTTCTGTGCATCTAGAAAGACTATTCAATAGCAGGAATCAAATCATACCTGAGATGAAATAAGACCTAAGACTATCAACTTTCTCTTACAATGAGAAACTGGATGCCGAAGGAGATGTAAACCAATAACAGAGGAGCGGTAGGAAATTAGCATTTTATACAGCGATGAGTAATGACTTGGGCAACAAAACAATCATTCTTCCCCTAGCACAGACATACGCATAGATTCGATATGCTGCTTGTAAAATATGTCAGTGCCTCTGTGTCAAACATTTTCACTATGTACGCCAGAGAGCACGAGATCTACGACTAATTCGCAACGTCAATATGCGGGGAACCATGGCAATTATAGCTACTGATGACAGACAACTTTAATACATTGTGGGGACCCACCGTATTCCTTGGCTAAGTCGCCTGAGTCGCCTCGAGCAGTAGGAAATTAGCAGTTTATACAGTGATGTGTAATGACTTGGGCAACAAACAATTATTCTTCTCCTAAGCACAGACACACAGACCGACAGACACACACACACTCTCACTCTTTCTCCCTCTCTCTCCTTCTCTCTATTTCTCTATTTCTCACTCGCACATACTTAATAATTGCATATGTTAATGTTTTAGGCAGAAGGCCAACGACTTCGACGAAAGTGGTTGATCGATTCCATCGACCCTACTATTTGAGTGATTCTTCATTTTATCGACTCCGAAAGCTTTACAAAGAGAAGCATTAAAAGGCAAAGCAAGTGTTAAACAGTTTCTATCCATAACCCCCGATCAATACTACTAGAATTAGTAAATAATCACACATACATACTCTCATACACCTATACACACCCATGGAGACACTTGTTTGTATGAAGCCAACAGTAAAATATTGGAAAATACATAAGTATTACATACTGTTGTCATCTCTCATCCTTGCCTCGAACAGGGAACTTGAGGATATTTGAAAATTCAACTCATTTAAAAAGAAACTTGAGCATTGAGATAGCCACGAAATTACTGTAGCGAACAAAATTTGACTAATGATAGAACTATTTAAAGATAAATAATAACCAGCTCTAATATGAGGACTCTCTAAAAATACAGCAATACAACAGTAGGAGAGTATTTTTTCTGGGGATAAACGTTGTGTAATGCTGTCATAACTACTGTGAATAAGACATCGCTATATTCATCCGAAACCATTTATTAGGTCCGCAATACAGTGATTATTCAGTATAGAATCTATAGCAATCTTTATTATACTGGCTGTATAACAAGTTTCTTAACCTTTTCCAAATATGCAGCATACTATTTAGAATGTTATTTAGTTTTGAAGCAGATGAGAAAACGTCAATGATTTTATATTTATCTTATATTTATTATCCACAAAATGTATTTCATAAAGTCCGTCGTTGACACAGTTGTGATCGTTAAGGACATATAAAAGAAAATTTATAACCAAAGTGTCAACATTGGTCCATTAAGCCATCAGCGTTCATTAAATCTCTTTTTATGCTTAGTGTTACAAATCTTACATCGCCAAATTATTTTCGTATTTTAACGAAAGATTAACATTTTAATGAGAAATAACGCAAAAATATATTGATTTGTTTCAAAATATTTTTAGGTAAGTATCATTGGCACACAAATTTATGAATCAAATAAGAAATTGAAATATTGAAGTATGTAATTTTTTGTCTCCAAAGTCAAATTATATTAATTTCTAAAAGTCCAAGATCTTAACATATACATCAGACAGACAGACAAATAAGCAGATAGATACAGATATAAATTAATATGCATATATACATTTTCAAATGTTTGTGTGTCAGTTTTTGTGCCCCCACCTACCATCATCGCTACACGAACGATGTTGGTATGCTTACGTCCCCGAAACATTAGCGGTTTGACAAAATACCGATAGAATAAGTATAAGGGTTACAAAGCATAAGTCCTTGGGTCGATTTCTTCGACTAAAGGCGGTGCACCAGCATATCAACAGTCAAATGACTGAAACAAGGAAAAGAATAAAAGAATATATGTATATATATATGCACATATATATGCATATATACATATATGTATATATATGTATATATTATTATATTTATATAGACACGTATATATATGTATGCATATATATGTGCGCATGGACATAAATTTGCATATGCATACACACACACACACACACACACACACACACACACACACACACACATATATATATATACATATATATATATATATGTATATTATAATGAAATAATTACGCATTAAGGAACACATGCAAGCAGACATTTCCGTGAATAAAACATCTACGGAAATGCCATATCCGGGAATTTACAGTGCACATCAACATCAACACAGGGGACAGGATCGACCTTAGAATCTCTGAAGCCATCCTCATACACCAAAAGAAACCCAAGATCAACAATAGAAAAGAGTTATAGGAAGATAGCGGGTTGCTATAGCAACACGCTTCTGCGCAAGTATACAACACGCAATCCGCAGGGAAGGATTCGACATACAGATAGTGCACACCGGGCCTTCTCTGAGAAAAAATTTATCCAAGAACAACACCTCTCACTACTCTGAGAAGTTCACATTGTCGAACTGCCCCATCAATGACCCTAAATTGTGCCATGACCACTTCACACACGCTAATACACACGTGCATATCCACTCCACACACGCTAATACACGCACATCGGAAACATTAGGCAGTGTCTTGGAAATGGGGTCATAACCCCGAAATATTGAATACAAGGTAAGTCTACATTAATTCACATAGCTTTCTTGTGATTTACCTTGCATTTACTTCACAATTTTTTGCCTTACCCACAATCTTTTATATATATATATATATATATATATATATATATATATATATATATATATATATATATATATATATACATAAAAGATAATAAGAGTGAAAAACTACAGAAGGCTTGTGTTACATGGTTAAAGTATATATTTAAATTATGTCAGAAAAATGTTAGAAAAATGTTAGAAAAATGTTAGAAAATCTTTTTGGTATATAAACATTGTATTTTGAGAAATAACCGGTTTCGTGTTGTCTTTTCAAATTTCTCTACTTCATTGTGTCGTGTTCTTTCCAGTCTGTTCGTTCCAGACTGGAACGAACACGACACAATGAAGTAGAGAAATTTGAAAAGACAACACGAAACCGGTTATTTCTCAAAATACAATGTTTATATACCAAAAAGATTTTATAACATTTTTCTAACATTTTTCTAACATTTTTTTGACATAATTTAAATATATACTTTAACCATGTAACACAAGCCTTCTGTAGTTCTTTCACTCTTATTATCTTTTATACATCCAACCACGTCCTTTCACATACAAACTTTCTCACATATATGAACATATATATATATATATATATATATATATATATATATATATATATATATATATATATATATATATATATATATAGATAGATAGATAGATAGATAGATAGATAGATAGATAGATAGATAGATAGATAGATAGATAGACAGATAGATAGATAGATAGATAGATAGATAGATAGATAGATAGATAGATAGATAGATAGATAGATAGATAGATAGATAGATAGATATAGGGCAGGGAATCGTCAATTTCTGTTCTCTTCTGTTTTTTGTTCTGTGTGTGCCATAAATATCGCCATCCGTTAGAGAGAAAAAAATTGTAGTTTGGAATCAGTAGTTCTTTGACTGCTATTTCTACATTTTCAGTATGTTGGAGAAGCAACTCAAGCTAATCCCTGTATATTTATGATGATAGATAGATAGATAGATAGATAGATAGATAGATAGATAGATAGATAGATAGATAGATAGATAGATAGATAGATATAGTGCATTCTCTGGTCTTGAATGACAAGTGAGGGTTCAGTAAAATAAAGCGGTTATCAATTTCTGTAGATAGGCATGTGTCATTTGAGGTCTGTTGGTGCCTAGCAAACGTTTTGGCAAATGGAACGAGTTGAGGACTCAGTTTGCTCGAGTGCTTGCGGATTATTTATTATGTGTTTTCTTGAGTGGATGGCAAGTTCTGTATTCCTCAGTGCCAAACATCCACAGTGGTAGGTAAGGTTTTCCATTTGGTGAGCGATTATAATTCATTAAAAATGCACGTGCTGCATGGACTTCCCGTAATGTATGCGCAAGAGCAATCAGTAAGTGGTGGAGTTAGATGCAGCATACCGACACCCATATATATATATATATATATATATATATATATATACCTCAGATGTTGTAGATTCCGATTCTCTCGTAATTTGTTGTGAAAGAAATGTTTCAAAGAAAACATATTTTGTGTCAATATTTGTGTGAACTATCCTACCAGTTTAATTTTCGTACTAAATCCAATATAATTGTTTTCTACAGACTCTGAAATGTATTTATTGAAATGTTCATTTTAAAATAATCATTTTTCCCAAAGTGATGAGGAAACAAACCCAACCCGGTAACACATGCGCAATGATATACAGCAAGCAGTCGGTTGAAATGCTGTACTTGTTTCCTCATAACTTTGAGAAAGCGATTAATTTCTTGATGCAATTTTCTAGAAATACCGTTCATAGTATGTAGAATGATTATCATGTCAGAATTTAATATGAAAAATGAAATTAGTGGGATAGTACACGTACATACTCATACGTATCACATACATCTACAGAATGAAACTTGAAATTTCGTAAGAAACGTAATGTGTGTCAGCATGGAAAACACTATTGTACTAATTTATATTTTCATATTAAACTTCTATATAATCGTAATTCAAAACCCTTGAAAAACACTTGTAAAAAATTTCATTTAAGAATACTTGCCTTTCCGAAAGTATCGGGAAATGAATGTGTGAATTTGCTCATGTGAATTTCTGAAACTCTTCTCCGCTAAACTCCGAACGCTTTTCCATCACAAAAAATTCCAGTATAATTGGCATCCTCACTATCTGAAGTGTACTTCCGGAAAATTTAATTGAAAATCATCCATTTATCTGGAAGTTGAGAGGGAGTAAACTCGGTGGGGTATACCCATTGCTTAAGGATAGACTTACGCATTAAATAAATTTATGAAGCAATGACATCAAACTAACATAGAACATGATATCTTCTAGATATCGTTTTCCTACTAATATATATATATATATATATAAATTAGTTGCTGAAAATACTCCTGAATTTGAAAAAAAACTTGTAATTGCTTTTACATAAATTAATTTACATTATTTACATACATACCAAACTAGTTTCAACAGTAGTTTTCGTTTATCAATGGTAAAAATTTAAAACTACGAAGTAGAAAAACATGTTTAAAAGATTCAATGTTTATATATTCAATAATATCAAATGTGATTTAAATGTTCACATCCTCCAATAATACAAAAAAATGTGGATCATCTCGTTTTAAAGTACAAAATTCAATAGTGTCAGAACATATATATATATATATATATGTATGTGCGTGTGTGCGTGCGTGCGTCTGTGTGTGTGTGTGTGGGTGTGTGTGTGTGTGTATGTATGTGTGTGTGTGTTTGTGTGTGTGTGTGTGTGTTTGTGTGTGTGTAGTAGACATTATAACGCCGCTGTTCTACGCGGAACCATGTTATTACATTTTAACATCAGGAAAACGTCTCTTCCAATTGGTTAACGACACAGAGACTGTGACCGATATATAGTGAGAAATGGAGGGAATCACTCCTTTCCATCTTGGCAAGACCAGTGGACCATTGTTTCTGGGTTTTTTCCCGTCATCTGTACTGTATAACTGCCTGCTTGAGATGGCAATCAATCGTCCCTACTCACTGTATATAAACAGAGAAGCGGCAGAGAGCTGCTGATCTTGTAACGAGCAAAGTAGCTAGTCATAAAAATCTCTAAACGAGTTATAAGTAGTAACTATACCAGACGGTAACACAGGTTGTGCGTCGTTAACCATCTGAAAGAGATAATTTCCTGGGATTAAAATGTAGTAACATAGTTCTGTGTGGAACAGCCATGTTATAGTGCCAAAATATTACCATCTACTATTGTTACTACTTATATTTCGTTTAGAGATTTTACAACTAGCTACTTTGCACGTTACAAGATCAGCAGTTGTCTGTCACTTCTCTGTTCTGTTTATATGTTGTGAATAAATTATTTGTCGTTTAGAGAATTTAGAACTAGCCACTTCTTTGCTCATATACATATGTATCAGAAGGAATCTATTAGACCTAAATCCCATGCTTGGAAAAGAACTATTTTAGCAGACGTAAATATTTCTTACAAACTGCACCTCACACTCCAGCAGCATAATTTGTTTTTGAAGAGCCTGTTTGCAATAACGTGACTGCAATACCGCCTACATCATTGCTCGACGGAAAGGAACATAATTTCTTTTGATTTTATATTCACATTGACAGGAGGTATATCCATTGCATTCGCAGGTCCCACGAAACATGTCCGAATGAGAGTGTAGAAATTTTAATAGGTTTCACACGAAACGAATACAAGGAGTGATACATGAAGGTCTATATGTCAATGTAACTCGTTTCTGTAAAACCTTTTAGAGAGTGGACACAATATGGATGACGAGAGAATTGGAGACAAGTGAGACAGTGGTAAATATAAACACTAGAATGAGAACAACACCAGCAATCTCAACGTGTTTGAGACAGAAATGGAGGGGAAGAGGCATAGAGAGGTGACACTTCTAATTTGGGCAATAGTCTTTTACAGAGTTTACAAGCAATTCAAAAAGAAACAGTCCAATAACATTTCTTTATACGTTGTCATTCAAATTTATCTTTGTGAGAGCAGCACAATATCCAATGTGGAAGCAATATTCCATATCACCTAAGGTTTGGAGAGCGTAATAAGTTTACATAGCGAAAAGGAATGTCAGAAGGTTACAAATAATTCAATATTTTCAAACTAACTATATACATTTTAATGTATGAACGAATGACTTCATATACTCAATTAAGCAACAGTAGTTCCGAATAAAAAAAAAATATTATACAGATTGATTTAGATGACGATTATAACTATTTTTTTCTCATCCCCTGTTGTTGCTGTTATCTATTTGAATACGAATTCTATTTACATTGAGTAACGTATCGTAACAATCTCTACAGAACTACGGATTATTAGATTCTACTCTCGAATCACTAGTTCATATATTCAAGCTATTCGCCTCCTTCATCTCATGTCAGTCTTCATAAATATATTGAAGTCTCATAATATCTGCATTTATAACATACATACATATATACGTATACGCAAATACATGCATATACATATGCATATACATATGCATATGTAAATATATATGTCTGTACATATACAATTTTTATTATTTTTCTTTTTTTTTCTCCGTCATCATTCATTTTATAAATACTTAACTTTATATAGAATGTTTTGAATACCTAAAAATCTTAACTTTACGCTTCAGCGAGGATGTGAAGATCTCAGCAGACGATGCATAAGATAACACTGGCAGAAGGTTAGAGGCACTTATTTCATATATAAAGTGCTATTGAGTATTCATCGTTTGCATTGGTTCAATGAATCAAAGTTCGCAGTGTCACCATAGACGATAACGTTACCATTGTGATAATTATGAATATCAGGAGATGTGTGTATGACAAATGTCATAAATGTCGCCAGCACATCTATTTTCATCTTTTTGGGGGAGTGGGGGAACCAAGAACACAAAACGCCGGAACAATTTTATTGATGCGACCTTTTACGGTCGCATCAATAATATATTAAAAGCTATCTAAAAGAAAACCGCCTATATTTTAAATTGGTGCAGTAGGCGAAGTAAGAGGAAAATGCTTAATTCACAAGGTTTGGTGAGGTGTATGAATATATATGAATGCTACAGTAAGCTGCAGACACAAATACGAATAAGCACATGCACACATTTTGTATATGCGTGTGTGTCTATGACTGTATCTCTGCTTATATATATATATATATATATATATATATATATATATATATATATATATATGTGTGTGTGTGTGTGTGTGTGTGTGTGTGTGTGTGTGTGTGTGTGTGTGTGTGTGTGTGTGTGTGTGTGTGTGTGTGTATGCTTATATAAAGGGCATTATAATTATATTCTTGGGAATAGAAATTTCCCTAATGAATTTTTTTACACACTGGCTTCTTGATAAAATTCTTGTAAAAGTGTTTTATCCTTTTTTGAATTTATTTATATATATGTATGTATAGGCAATAACAAAATGGAGAGGAT
Organism: Octopus bimaculoides; assembly: GCF_046866305.1. Lineage (NCBI taxonomy): Eukaryota > Metazoa > Mollusca > Cephalopoda > Octopoda > Octopodidae > Octopus > Octopus bimaculoides. Next base: position 35,995,418 of record NC_142930.1, on the reverse strand, counting down.
ACAAAACGACATACATCATCCGGTAGACATTCCAGTGTGTCTATTTATTCCAAAGCGTTAGAACGTATTAGAAGAAAACAAACACATGCAGTAACTATACCCAATTCATTTTCATAAGTTATACTTCTCTTACAGCCTCATGTTTGCTCCTATTCATTTTCTTTTTCTGCCCTTTTCAATAATAACAATTACACTGTAACTATTGTTAACTGTTTATTATATTCATTAGCCATCCTAAGCGATTAGACCCTCTGAAGAAGCCTAGAGGCACACTCACCATTCAAACTTTTTATCTGCCCATCCCTACAGAACACTGAAGAGATGGAGATGGCATAGAGGATATCCTTGGCACTTGACAGAAACGGCCGTAAGGATCTGATCTTTTGCTCTTTTCTGTAATATTAATACATGTGTGTGTAACACAATTATGCATGTGTATGTTTTCTAAAACTTTCCAATGTCTTGGAATAAATAGACACACTGGTATGCCTACCGGATGGTGTATTTCGTTTTGTATCCTCTCCATTTTCTTATTTGCCGTATAAATTTCACCCCGCCCATATATAACATTCAGTTGCGAGATTGTCACGCAATAACCAGCATTTGGGTATGAATAATTTGGTGCAGCAGTTTATTGGATAGGCACTATCCCTTAGTTGGTTGGTTTCCTAACCTCTAACTGTCACACACACACACACACACACACACACACATATATATATATATATATATATATATATATATATATATATATATATATATATATATATATATATATAATGTATGTATATGTATATATTTTATATACTGTATATAATCCAAACAAGATGACAAAGAAGTATTTTAGCATATTTTTAATGATCACTTACAATTGTTTCGGTGTACCACCTTGATTTAAATGGCACGTCATTCAAGTGTTCCACGTAGAAAGTTATTTAATATTTTCTGTTTTAAACATCAGTGGCATTTCATCAGACTTTCATCCAAAAGCCCGGTCCGGAATCCTGCAACAATTAAGCGTTGGATGTTGCTGATATTGGGAGGAAACAATGAGTATAAAACAATAAAAAAATGCAGACAAACCTTATATATTACCAAATCATATAAGGATGTTTTAGGATGTGTGCATATATAGATGTGTATATATATATATATATATATATATATATATATATATATATATATATATATATATATATATATATATATATATATATATATATATATATATATAAATATATATTTTTCGGTTTGGAATTTGGTTTGCAAAATATTTTATCTTGAATATTTTGCTCCGTATATACGTGTATATGGAGATGTATATATATATATGCATGTATATATATATATATATATATATATATATATATATATATATATATATATATATATATATATATATATATATATATATACATATATACAGAAAGAGAGAGAGAGAGAGAGAGAGAGAGAAAGAGAGAGAGAGATAAATAGATAGATAGATAGATACATAGATAGATAGATAGATAGATACATAGATAAATAGAAATTGATACAGATATAGATATGCATACAGATATAGATATGGATATAGATATATATATATACGTGTTCATGTATTTGTTTCCCAAGATTCTTGATGTGAAATCATGTGTTGAAACAAATATTGTTATATTTCGGGATGGTCCTTTTGTCAATTCGCACACGCACTATTTAGTATTTTCACTTTAGCTTTAGTATTGAAACTAATTTATTTTTCAGAGTTCATTTGTTACACATTTTGTAACGTCTTCAATGACTACTTGTTTTCCATGTCTCTTCTATTCACTGGACCTGCCTGTCTTGTCTAGTTTGCCTTTCTGTGGAATAGAACGACAAAATGGAATAGGCAGCACAGGAAGAAGAAGAGAAGAAGAGAAGAGAAGAATATGGCGATCTAGCAGAAACGTTAGCAGCCCAGGCGAATTGCTTAGTGGTATTTCGTCTGCCGCTAAGTTCTGAGTTCAAATTCCGCCGAGGTCGACTTTGCCTTTCATCCTTTCGGGGTCGATTAAATAAGTACCATTTACGCACTGGGGTCGATATAATCGACTTAATCCGTTTGTCTGTCCTTGTTTGTTCCCTCTGCGCGTAACCCCTTGTGGGCAGTAAAGAAATAAGGAAGAAGAGAAGAGAAACAGAAACAAATAGTCATTGAAGGTCTCACAGAATACCTGACGAAAGAACGCACGCAAATAAACTAGTAATAATAATACACGTATATTTACACACGTGTATATGTATACACACACACACACACACACACACACACACACATATACACATATATATTAGGGCGTCAAGTATGAAATTTGTAGAAAAGAAAAATGTTTTCTAATGTTTTATAAATACAAGAAATAGTTTTATAAATATATGAAACAGTTTTATTCATCAAAGGATGCATCCATATTGTCAATACACTTTTGCCATTTCAGTTGTAGCTTGTCCAACCAGGAACTGTAAAAGTTTGGCAATCTAGAGTCAATAAAATCTTGGAAGGCCTGTTTTACAGCATCGACGGAAGTATATTTTTTCCTATCAAAAAGTTATCCAAATTCTGGAAGAAGTTTTTATCTGTCGGCGCAAGATCAGGCGAGTATGGTGGATGCTGGATAAATGCCAACACCAACTGCTGTAGTTCCGCCAATGTCATTTTTGCGATCTGGTCTGTATTGTCTGGCGTTGTCTTGTGAAAAAAATAGTAGAGGATCTACTGACTAATCTAAGCTGCTTCTGAGTGTGTGTGTGCGCGTGTGTTTGTGTGCGTGCGTGTGTGTATGTCGGTCTGTCTTTGTGCCCCCACAATCGCTTGACAACCGATGTTCGCGTGTTTATATCCCTGAAAGAGACCGATAGAATTCGACAAAAACCCTTTAACGAGGTGCTCCATATGCCTGAAACTCATAAAAGAATACGTGCGTATGTGATTATGTGTTATTTCTTTACTACCCACAAGGGGCTACACACAGAGGGGACAAACTAGGACAGACAAACGGATTAAGTCGATTATACCAACCCCAGTGCGTAACTGGTACTTATTTGATCGACCCCGAAAGGATGAAAGGCAAAATCGACCTCGGCGGAATTTGAACTCAGAACGTAGCGGCAGACGAAATACCGCTAAGCATTTCGCCCGGCGTGCTAACGTTTCTGCCAGTTCGCCGCCTTGTATGTGTTTATGTGTGTTGGGGGTGTAACAAAGATACACAAACGTTAGAAAATTCCTCGGGAGCGGGCCAAAGTTTCCCAAATACAACTAGACTGAAAGAATGTTGTTTGGCTTACTAGATAAATGGTAGAAGATATTTCAATATTACTTTTCTGAAAACCACAACATCAATACCAACTTACGAGCTCCAAAACAACATATATAATTACGATAATTCTTTCTACTTCAAACGCAAGGCATGGAATTATGGGGGAAGATCAATCGATTACATCGACCCCACATTATTCACATGGTACTTATTCTATCGATCCCGTAATGATAAAAAAACAAAGCTGACATCAGCGAGTTTTCAATTCAGAACGACCCTGTGCGTAACTGGTATTTATTTCATCGACCCCGAAAGGATGAAAGGGAAAGATGACCTAAGTGGAATCTGATCTTAGAACGTAAAGTAGGACGAAATACCGGTTAGCACTTTGCGATCCTGTCAGCTCGCCGCGTGAGTTATTATTAGGATGTTTTTGAAAACTTCATCCCAAATATTTTATCCCAAATATTTTATCCCAAATACTCGCTCATCTGTTACTCACCGCCAACTCAAGTTCCATCAACACCACTATCATCATCTTTTGTTCCCTCTCTTTCTCCTTCCTCTGTCTCGCCTTTCTTTCAATCCTTTCTGCCCCCACTCTCTCTCTCTCTCTCTTTGTGCTTATTTTAACCTCACAATCAGAACATTACCCTTCTGCTAAAATTTTAATAAATCTCCTACTCTACCTCCAACTAACATTTTCAACCGTATAATAAATATTACGTTCCCCCTACCTCATGTCATAGACGCTTCTCACGCCCTCTTTTTATTTCTCCCTCTTTCTGTTTCACCCTTCGCCTTATCCTCCTTTTTTGTCGCCTTTTCTTCCTCCCTTTTTCCTCTTTAACTAATCACATGAAAACGTTACAATTACATTCCCTGTACCTCACGTCACGGACCTTTCCCTCTCCCTCTTTTTTCCTCAGTCTTTTTCTCCCTTCCACTTTTCTTACTCTCTTTTTTTCTCTAATCATATGTAAACATTACCAACGCGTTAAGTAACGCACTGACAAACAGAATTATTATCAAATAGTTATATTATAGATTGTCGAGGCACGTGCCTTAGTAGTTAGGGTGTTTGCATCATGATTGCAAGCTTGTGGTTTCGATTCCTGGACCGGATGGCGCGTTGGTTTCTATAGCAAAACACTTCATTTCACGTTGCTCCAGTCCACTCAGTTGGCAAAAATGAGTAACGCTGCAATGGACTGGCGTCCCGTCCTGCTGGGGAGCACATAAACCATTGAAACCGGAAAACCGGACCCATGTGCCTTAAAAGGGCGCATTTATTATTTTTTTATATATTATTAATTGCTACAATATCAATGTGTAAAATTACAACCAAGGTTTAATCAAGAACCCCAAAGGTCCAGGTTTACTGTGAATAGCAAATTTCAATGCACACACACTCTCACCCTCTCTCTCTCTCCTTTTTCTCCCTTCTCTCCCGTGACCCCCCCTGTTCTCTGTCCATCTCTCTTTCACACGGTCTCTCTCCATTCATCTTTCTTTCCCACTTCTATCTCTCTACTATGCGACATTTTTTCCCTGACTTAAAGACGTATAATGATAGATCTATTCACCCAACAAAAGCTGCATTCAAGACTACTGTTTCCACTCTCCTACCCCTTCTAAATGGAACTTACAAACGTTTGAAGCAAAAATGCTCTTCGTATTTTCAAGATCCTTATCGGTACACTCTCTATTACTATAACTCCAAGCAGATAAATATCACATTTGCTTCTCCTTTGTCCCTAGGAAGGCGACGTTCAAAATTCTCAATGGACTCGACCGGCACACGGTACCATCTTTTCAAACAATCTCTACAAATCAGCAATGTGCAGACATTGAACGGATGAATGCTTCGTTGATCCGTATATATCTTATATAATCCTATTCGACGGTACTTCGGTTAAATATTTGTTAGTTTTCCATTATCGCAAATGTTGTGCGTGGATAAGATTAGAACTGTAATCGCATCATATTAATAACAATGGAAGAAGAAGAAGAAACTAACTGTTTCCAACATTGATAGAATGTTTCACATTAAGGGAAGAGAAAAACCGATTATATATATGCGAATAGTTTATTGACCTCAGGAGAAATGGAAGGCTACATTGGCCTTGGAGGCAATCCATTTGCCAATTTTTAAAATTCGCTTGTAAAATAAATGAAAACTACCATTTAATGGATGAGCAATTGATTGGTAAATTATCTGCCTGGAGTTAAATTCGGGATCTTATGCCTGTATTAGTAAGTTTAACAGCAAAAGAGTATCAGATTCGTGAGCTCATCAAGGAAAAATGCCTTCCGCTATTTCTTTCTGATTTTTATATTCTGATTTGAACTCTCTGTGAGTCGTTTTCGTTATTCACTCTTCCAGTCATTAAAGTAATAAAATGTTCAAGTGTTGGATTCGATTTAATTTCAAAACTACTTGTACCAAGATTGCTGGTTTTGCACTAAAATTCGAAGTTAGTAGATGAGAGCAGTATATTCACATAATTTTTAGAGCGTCGCAAACATTCTATGTTGTATTTCTTCCAGTTCTTCAAAGTTTGAGTTCAAATGTCACCGATATCAACTTTACCCTTATTCGCTACGTGGCGCATAAAGGAAAAGAAACATGTTTTATGTAATCGACAATTCTCCTCCCCTTAGAATTGTTTCTCTTGTGCTTAAATTAGAAACCATTATTCTTTCTCCCCCTCCTCTTTATTTATCTAACTCTTTTCCTATGTCCTATTCTTCTTAATAACAATTTCTTCATATCAAATATCAAAAATATTTCGTCCTTTTCGCGTAGAAAATTTAATACTCTTAAACTCAACAACAAAACTTAGCGTCTATTTTTAGTTGTAACACAATATTGGTTGGCTAATGAGATATATGAGTCTCATAAAACCTGTAAGAGATAACAGTCACTATTGTTGTTGTTTCAGAAATGTCTATTAACCATAAATATAATTCCTTCCTTATATTATTGAAATTGTGTCTCTATTCAAATATAGAAACGAAAAACAATTATTGATTTATTGATTGTTTCCTCGACATTAAAATATAATTGAGTTAAGTGATAGCTGTCAGATTTTCCTGAAAATAAATTTGAACAGTTATCACTTATCTCAGATGATATTTAATAAAACTTAAACTAAAGACAAGGAAACGTCTACGGTACACATCCGTTAAAATACAGAAGGAAAAAAAGAACGTCATTCAGAAATTGAGATGATAAAATACTGGCGTACGAAGATAAATGCCTACTTGTCAATACATGGGCAATTTATTGAATACCTTTAATGAGTTAAATACATTTTAAAATCAAATTGTCAAATAAAATTGCCCTGACTGCGCATTTCACACCCCATTATCTAGTATAATGCATGCAACAATGAACCTTACATACATTTATTATTCAACCTCATTTAACTTCTAAGACACAATTTTAAGTTATATACATTGTATGTATACTCTCTTTCTCACCTTTGACAGTTTCATTCTCACTCTATATAAAGTATTATGCATTATTTCAACTAAACTTCCCTCATTGATTCGCTTGTAGATCACTTCAGGTACTCATATACAGCATGTCATCGAATGTTTTAAACAGTGGTTATGAATATTTTTGGTCCGTTTTGCTGGGATATCATCGTGGTATTTACCTTACATTACAAGTAACCTTCTCAAATGCACTAAGTACAGCAAGATAGAAAATACTTCAAATCAGCAGAAATTAAAGGAAACAGCACAAAAACTAAGCAGCTAAAATAAGCGAATATGTTGTTTGTGAATATGATTTCTGACGTTTGACACATGATCAGTTTCTGGAGGAGTTAGAGATATTACTCTTGTCAGGTGCGCTGAGTGGGATTGTCTTAGGTTGCAATTTGAAACGATATAACAATAGCATTCTTCTACGAATTTGTCATTAGAACGTCTCTATACTAAAACATGTCTGAGGAACGAAATGATTATACGTGTTTAGCCAAGAAAATTGGATGCTATGCTTTACGCATATTTCTCAGGCTTTCTTAGCAATGGCGTAACAATGCCACAGGTAGAGTTCCTTAGTCGTTCTTCAGATCATATAAGTTTCGAAGTGGTCATACTTCACATATTTTCTTTATACCTATATGCCACTATACAATAAATTCGGTTGTTAATTTTGCTCTTGACTGACACAGAGAATATATCAAATTCTATGGATTTGTATACCTGTTGGACAAAAGTTTCGTTTATCTAATATGCTTTGGACACTTTGGTAAATACTAATCATCATAAAATATTATCCTGGTCTTCTGAATTATTTTACTTATGATATACAAAGTGAGAGAAAGACATAGAGTAAAAAAAGAACGAAAGTACCGCTTCTGTTATGGTTGACTGTCCTCTCTCATACGAAACAGGCTTAGCAACGTTTCTCCTCTGAAAGGCCAACAGTGGCTTCAGGAAGGCAACTCTCCTCGTCTAATATGTAAAATGTTATGCAAAGTAATGTTAATGGCGAAATAGATTTGTTCCAGTGTTGTTGGTGGCCTTGCCGTCATAACTTACAATCAGATCAGCTACCACCACACATTCAATTCAACTCCTTATCTGTTCCGCCAGTCCACCAAAGAGTTTCTTGGTATTCCCCGATATTGCATGGAAATATTGTTGAGAATTCATGATTTATTGTAATTCATAACTAGTTTGAAAGACACAGATGCATTGTTCATTAAGATTGACAACGGTTTTCTTCTATGTATCAAAATCAAATACATTAAAATATGTGGTCGAATTGATCAGATATTTGATTTCTGTGACCGACATTTGTTAAGTATGACCTAGATTGTGACGTTCAATTATTCCGCCAAGTTTATTCGTATAGAAATTTCTATATGAACGCAGAAAATGTGTTTTGGATGCCTTTCTGAAACATTATCTTTCATTTCAATCCAGCTGGTTATTCACAAATTTACGGTAGAGTTCAGCTCTGTAGTTTCAATGGAAGCTTTTAGTATCGCTTATAAAAGTAATTCAGGCGCGAAATCCGTTTATTCAGTTTCAACGAAAACGACAAATCGCTGATAATCTACGCATATTTATGCCTGAAAAATCCTTTCCTCTAACCTCGCACTTACCAAACAATCACTAAATTCATTTTACAAATGGAGAAAGCCTTTGTCATGATTGTACATAAATAATCTCACATTAAATTGAGACTAATAGAATATATTATTAGTTCAAGATAAATGCTTATAGATTCAGCTAGCATTCCATGTTTTCCTTCCATGCTTTACATATACTAAACTCTTATTGCTTCCATTGTACAATACTTCATCTTACCTGAATCGATGAAAAACTTCAAAGAGTTTGGGTCACAGTTACAGTTTATCTGTTTGTTCAGGTCATAGAAATACTTGCACCGAAACTCTACTTTTCCTTTGAGTAAGTCGCAATAAATCAAATGTGGATTGAGACATTATAAACATTTGTTAACCTATAGGTGATATCATGGTTTCTGTAGTGCACAACTAAATAATATGTGCTATTCATTTGTCAGTAATAATCGTTCTCACTGTCATTTAGATATTGATTTAATAGATGTTTGGATCGATATAAATGTGATTATGAGTGTATCTTTTCAGAATGCGGAATTGGTTTCAAGTCTAGTTGAGAGTCTGGATATTTGACTTTTAAGAAACTTTTCGTTGAATACTTACATTTCTACGTTCGTCAAGCTTAAATATATTATTCATTATGGTAATACTAAATGATAGAATGGAAAATGATGTGGACTACCTATTTCCAAGCAGCCAAGCTGTCGTCTACATTACGTTCAATATTTGCAGTATACACAACTTTCTTCCTGGTGTCCTAATTTACAACATCAGAAAAGATTGTAGCCAATTGTATTGTACTATTGCATTTTATCTACTATTTTCGAGATGTCAGGGTCGCTTATGAATAGAAAAACATATCATATTCATTTAAACAGGGATGTTTAAAACAATGAAATAAAAAAATAATAATATCGTAAATACAATTATATACTTTATATAAACAAATTACAAGCCAAATGTACAGTTGCCTAACATATTGCCTAGCGGGCTGAGCTGTAACTATACTGTATGTTACTGTGTTTATTCTGCAACTCACATAATTGTTTTACTGTCCAACCGTAACCTTCATTATTGAACAAGGGAAGGATGCTATGGTCGAATTTACTTGAAATTTGAAATTCAGCTTTTACAACTTTATTGTATATACAGTTTATATTGCTGGGAATCGCAGGGATAATATTTGGTCAAATCTGGACGTGATAGATTATTTCAGATAATCTATATAAAATCGGTGTACCAACTTGGCATAAGTTTATTCTAAGCATCATACTAACAACATCTTGTACTTCGAATAACGGAAATATATTTCATAACAGGGCACATATTTTGCTACTGCAGTTATTCCCAATAAATATAGCAGCTACAATACTAGCACAGTATAACAGCGATGCATTCTTAAAATGTAAAACCAGACACTCAGCAATCGGATGAAGTTGAATCCATACCATTACAATATGATTAAAACCAACCTATGTCTATATCAAGATAGTTCATCCAAAATATCTTCTTATCTCTTCTCTTTTCTCAAGCTCTGATCTCATTAACATTTCTGCTGAACCAAACTAACAAATGTTACAATTGCAAACTAAAAGACCACCAACCAATATTGATAATTCAAATCTGTTCACAAGACGAAATACATACTTGGATCATCTACTAAAATCGATTTTATAAAATATACCAAGATACAGAAGTTAATATGTGACAAGATGACTATACCAAAGCTACCATAAAAAGAAAGAAAGTATCTAAAATACAATAATCAATTTGATCCAAACATTGAGATCGCACCAAAAATTACACCAGAATTTCCAAAATATCCTTGGAAAGCACGAAATAGCTAAAACACAACAGCAGAGACATAAAGGAAAATTAGAAACGTGTCCTGCGGATGATTGAGAATAGTATTTAAATTAAAGTCAGATAATGAGATTGTGGATTTGCATAAAACAACTTTGTTAGTTCTACACCAAATTGTTATTACAACAACTTGAACTTTAAAGGTATTTAAAACTTGACAGAAAAATATAACTATGAATCTATTAACAACGGTCTCAATGTAACACCTCAAAACTAATATCAATATTGTATGTATACTCTGTATGCAGACAAGACGAAAATAAAAGGAATATATGATACAAATTATAAACTCGTTTAAAGCAACAAGTCGATTACAAATATGAAAGCGATCAATAGAACATTTGATTTGTGAAGAATCCGAAGATTGATTAATGAACTTGGAATATATAAAATGCTTTTTTTTTTCGAGGAAACAATAATGTAAAAGTCTATTAACCGAACATAAAGGAGAAAAACACTGGAATAGTTCTTGTCTAGTAAGTGACAACATCTGACATCGTTGTCAAAATTAGGCTTCTCGGAAGAAAAGCGTATGAGTAAGGAACAATCAGATAAGCGATTATCACAAGCTGCTTGTCTAGACCGGCAAGCAGATTAAGGAAGGCCGTTTTTGGTATAATTATCAAGGACTGAAATAAAGCTCCGTGATCTAATAAACATTCCAATCGTTTGTAGGTAAAATATTGACTGGATATATGTTGAGAAACTGTGAGAAAGCGGAAACTTCGAAATGCGAAAATTAGAAATTAAATGAATAGGGATTGTACAGTAAAGTCGTAGCAAAAATAATAGTTATCCTTAAAAATAACAGCATCAGCACAACAACCCTGGTAAGCCAAATCTACTCATACTTTAAAATAGAGCCGTAATCGACAGTCAATATTGTACATGAGATAATTTCTATTTAAAAGCGGAAATCACACAGTATATTTTCCAGATGCATGCATAGACATACACGTTAACACTCTTAAAATACAATGACAGAAATAAAACCTAATAATATAACATAACACATACATTGTCTTTTATTACGACCTACCTAATTGAATAACACTTTATTCTATTTTGGAACAGTGAAACCCGAAGCAGAAAAAGCTATAAATAACAGCATATTTATGAATACTTATGTATACAACATTTAACATGAGTTTCAAATTTGGGGAAAAGGCCAGCAATTTTGTTGGGAAAGAAATCGATTACATCGACCCCAGGTCTCAAATAGTACTCAGAAATGATGAAAGGCAAAGTCGACGATCTCAGTGGAATTAGAACTCAGAACGAAAAGACGGATAAAACACCGTTTAGCTGTTTTCCCGGCGCGCTAACCATTCTGACAACTTCCAGCCTTAATAACACTTAACGTTACATAATACACAAATGATATTTTAACTCATCCCAAAAGAACTATATATATTGTCAATGTAAGACCACGCTGCTCTCTCTTTGAAAACAAGGAGATGCACCAGGTAGTGCAGTATAAGTTATCATGGAATTGTTGAAGGCATAATTACACAAGTAAATATGGAAAATATCGGAGGATGAGAAAAATTGCGATGAAGATGCGGATGACGATGTCGACGACGACGGTGGTAGTGTTGTTGTTGCCGGTGTTGTTGTTGTTGTTGTTGGTGGTGGTGGTGGTGGTGGTGGTGGTGGTGGTGGTGTTGGTGGTGGTGGTGGTATGATGCTGAGGCGTGAGGATGGGCGAAGATTAGGAAGGTTATGGTGATTTTAATAAGGACGAGGAGATGCAAGGAATATGTAAATAGCGTGATTTTTTTTCCTTCTTTTCAGCTCTACCTCCCCCACCCATAATACCTTGGTATTGAAATGGTGGAAACTGGTGAGAAGCGTGTGATGTAAATATTGATAGACACATACAAGATTATGATGAGATATTTTGATTTCTCTGATACGAATGTTTCAGTAGTGGTAATTGTAGTCATCACCTCAATAACAAAGCCATCATGTACTGTATGTTTTTTAATTTTTTATATCCAGCTTATATTTATTATTTTGGTCGTAGTAGATTATGTTGAAATAAAGATATTAATGATATGATGAAAATGGAAAATATAAGATCTCTTATTATGTTATCCTTTCGAAGACGATATAATAAATACCAGTCGAGTACTAAAGTCAATGTAACTGACTATCCCCTCTCCGAACCAAATCTCAGACCTTCTTCCTAGAGTCGAGGAGATTATTATTTCTATCATTAAGGAGGCGAGCTGTCAATATCGAATATCCCGTTCCGCTCAAGGTCCCTGAATAAGGATTGTTTAAAGATGATGAACGAACACTCATGTTTCCTGAGGTGCATTATTCAAACTCCAAATAATCTCTTTGAGCACATGGTTATGATGCGCCCCCACTACTCCTGCACGTGATCAGACGTTCATGTATCCTCAGGCACTAAAGGACATAACCCAACTGGTTATGGTCAAGTAAGTGACAAGCAAATCTGCGGTTTTGAGCAGAATGTTTGCTGTACACCATCTTTTACACCAACACAAAACATACATGTAACACGTTTTCACTTCTAATTAGTAAAGATAAAAAGCTATGATTGCCATTATTATTATCATTATTATTATTATTATTATTATTATTATTATTATTATTATTATTATTGAGGGAAAGAGTAGTGCATGCCATCAAAGTGACACTGGGGTAAAGTATACGAAGCCAGTATATACGTCATGACTACGCGCCTGATAAGGGTACACCAGGCACATGCATAATAACCACATGTGCGCGACATGGTGATCTCATATCAAGATTAATAGTTCATGACCATGCAGCAGGGGCCTAGATAGATTTTTTCTGACTATAATATGCTTCAATAAACTGCAATTTCAATAGATAGGAATTCAATAATTATTAAATCTACATTGATCTCTTGACTTGCATGATCTGTATGCACGTGACGATGTTAAAACTTTGTTTACTGCTTTATTTCAAAATTAGCAAAGTAGTGTTTAAGAGATATTAAAAAATCTTCGGCAAATATTTAAACTAAATATTGATTATTTTCTTATTACATTGTCCTAAACTTTGAAATATTTTTAATTATAATTAATAAATATTATATACATTACAACCATTTTTTTTTTGCACGATACATATGTCTAAAGCAATTTTAGTGGTATTTTATTATATTATTTCTATCAATAGATACATATTTAATGTAAAATATTTAATTTTAGATTATTGCATTATTGTAGTAATTACATACATATTTAATGTGCATAATACTTTATATAATTAGAGTTCTGCTTTCATTATTATAATATGTCTTTCTATCTGACTGAGACTGGTCTTTCAAATCTTGCAGGTCGAGTAACCACATGAAATTATTTATTTGCGAATACGTGTGCACGTTTTAGTATTGTTTGTGGCAGATGATGAATGTCAAAAGGAATTATTTTAATAATTTTGTTCGCTACCGTGACATTTCATGGCAGCGAGCTGCCTGAATCGTTACCGCTACAGAAAATATGCTCAGCGGAGATTTCTTCCGACCATACATTCTGCGTTGAAATACCGCCAAGGCGGACTTTGCCCTCCATCCTTTTTGAATCCAAAAAATAAATTCCAATTGATCACTGGGGTCGGTGTAATCAGGTTACCATCTTCCCTCAAATTACTGCCCTTGTGCCAAAGTTTGAAACCAACATTATCGTGGCATCTCTGTGAAATATCTTAGCTAAAATTTCCTTATGCATAAATAATGCGATTTCAGTGCCTCATTTGTGCGAGATTCCATACAATTTTAAACAGAAATGCAGATAAATTATATTTCACGCGGTTTTGGGGGTAAACAATTAAATAGCAACAATTAGCGACAGAAGTAAAGGGCATATTCATTTCTCACTGTTATAAAGATTCAACTGAGAATAATCAGTTGTCTTCATCTTTGAATTTCTCTAAATTTAGTTTATGGGTCCTTCACCTACTCACTTCCTTTTCAAAAAGTTCCTATTTTTTTGGATGCAGCTCTTTGTGAATATTAACCCTAACACTACTCTCTTTGTCACTCGCTTTCAAAGATGTTGTATATACTCATTTACCTGTAGACCCTGCCATGTTCTACCCCCGTAAATGTTGGTGTTCTCTCTCACAGCATAGACCCTGCATACTCCTGCTAACACAGGTTTGCTGTTTATCTGCTGGATTTTAATCTCAAAATGCTATATTTCTGATTACTTTTTATGTAAAGTTCACATATTATTAAAGGTATTTTATTTGTATGCATATGTACAAGACACGTATATTTAGAGTTTGGATAAATCTATAAACACCCTTCACTGTGTTGAGGATGTATTTTCGTTATTGACTACGTACTCCACCTAATCATCGAATTTCGTCTGAATTATAGCGTTGCTGATGAGTGTAAGCTCGATTTATGTCGAATATTGGTTTGGTTGTTGCTGCATTTTTTTTTTGTCCCAATGCAGAGTTTTTTATCCGTTCCTTCATTCCTGCCAGTAAGTTTAATATTTGTTTATGTTGTGAATAATGGCCTATTTGTATGTTGTTCTCTTCACACAACAAAAGTCTACATCAGTGGTTTGTGAGTCTGTGTAGTTTAATTGATAGGGAACGGGTAACATATGCGTAAGCTTCCATTTGAATGTTTTAGTTAGTGAACTTGAGGATATAGGCAAAACTCTTGCAGCAATGGTGGTAGAGGGAAATTGATCTTTTTTTTACTTTGATGGTGTCTTGGCAGCTATTGCTTGCAGTCCTACATCTGTAATTGCTGTCTTTATTATAGGTACTTCTCCTGTTGCTGTTGCTATAGTGGCTGCTGTTTTTGTTGATTATGTTGTTACTGTTACCATAGCGTTTTATACCTCAGATACTGTGAGGACGTTTGCACGTTCGCTCTTTAGGTGGTTTATAGCAAAACATGTAGTACCAGTTTTTATATTCTTCTACACTGACAAAAACAGCTGTGTTTTGTTCAGTATTTCAAAAATTTCGACGGCAGAGAGGATCCATTGCGGTTTTGCTTGGACCATCCCAGTTTTATTTAAGGTGGTTATAGACTTGTCAAAAGGAATAAAACCTTTATCATTGCCAGTGTGCACTACAAAATCTCAAACACCCCGTTTCCCAGTCATAACCAGTAGAGATTATGAGTGTCACACGGAAAACAGCTGAAAGTAAGTGAACAAGTAACACACTTCGCAGCATTAGAAATCCAGCTACCTATGAGATAGGAGAGACCAAATGAAATCTAAAGAGATTGTCTGATATTTTCGAATAAAAACATAACCAGAGGGAAATAAACAAAGAAGCAACAGGATAACGCAAAGTAGTGTCACATTTTTGTGATGAGAAAACTTTCTATTAGAAGAAAAGTTTACTTTATGTCATATACGATGATACGGTGTTCGGTTGCTCAGGTTTTTGGGTGTCAACATCACATAGATTTTTGAGTAAACGCTGACTAGTACAAGGTTGTACCCCCTTTCTGAACTTTTTAAATCCATACTTTTTACAAAGTGTTTCACATAAAATTGAGACACAGCATATCATGATGTATCTTGTATTCTTTTTGAACAGGCATTTCACAAGCTGCTAAAATACGCTAAATATTCCCTTCTCTGATTACATAAATGGTACTTTGAAGCGGAATAAATACACTTACTAGCAGAATTAATGCTTAGTACTTCATCCCAGGCAGCTATCTGCAAGCACTCAGTTTTTCATTTTGAATCTACAATCCGTAGCCACTCCAATAATGATTTTTCTGTGGAATAAACAGAGTTACTATGTTTCGCATTCTTCATGTTTGTATAAAGCTACACTTAATCTAGCACTTCCTTTCGTTCACTAATTCTGCTGCATTCTTACATTCCTCATTTCAAGTTCTGCACACGCTTGTCATAATTATGTTGTGGCGTATTTTAATAGTATCAGAGATTAATGATCTTTTGTCTCCATTCATGCAAAGAGAAATGTTAAAAGTCTTCCCCAACAATCTCACCAGTCTTCCGTATTATATATGAACGACTAACTGTTGCCTTTGGACGAAGCATTCTGTGTAAAAAGTTTCTCGATTTAAAAAAACATTTTCTGTGTGTAATAACGCCTTTTCAGCTTTCTGTCGATTAAATATTCCAGCTCTGTGACCCGTTTTTGTTATTAGTATCATTACTCTACTCCTTCTCATCCTCATCATTATTTTTATTATTTTTAATATCATTATCATCATCAGCATCGTCATGAATATCATTATTCATTTATTATCATTTTAAATTATAGGGCCCTAAAGTGGTGTTATCAAAGATCACGGATTTAAATTTTCATTTGTCTGCATTTGTATTGCAGCTTGGAGGGTATTTCTCCTTCCTTTCTTTTATATAATGAATATAGCAGTCATGTAATAGTGTTCATTTATGTTGGGTATTTCTGTCCACTAGCACTACTTGGTAATATGTCAATGTAAGAAATCAATTCTTGCTGAACAGTTTATATTAAATATCTACTTTATCAGTAATATTCTGATGAAACAAACTAAGAGAGAGGGGGAGAAAATGTTTTTGCAATTTGAATTAAATAGTTGCCGACTTGAATGATTTCCACAACACAGAAGTTGACAAGTCTATATCTGTATTCCTACAATGTGATAAATTTTATCATGTGAAGTGAAATCAAAATTTATTTACAGATGCTAGCAATAATAATGCTTAAATTTCAACTACTTAGAACATTTTTTTTATTATTTGTGGTGGTGGAGTTGACGAAATTTAAGACGTTGCGAATTGATTAGTAATAGATGGCCGCGGGGATACTTATATTTCTAAAATCACTATTTCAGTAGCATAATTGATAGAACATTACCATAGAATCCTTACAATATCAGCTTCCATTCACTAATGTCTTACCAATTCTTCTACAATAAGATCAACATCAAATAAAAAGAAAATGCAGCTTTATTACAATTCCTGATGTATTTAAAAACGGCTCGACATTACTTAGCAACAGGGAAAGTGAGACAAGTTCTATTGGTGTATTTCTGTCTCGCAAAGGCGCAGTTTCACTTGAAATGCATTCACTACGACATACATATCACACAGATCCTGCGATTCTATCCCTGGAGCTGGATGTTTAAAACATTGAGATGCCCAGTTACGTCAACCAGAAACACCAACACGTATTTCCACCTTTCCTCCCGGAGAACGTTGGATTCGTTTCCTTTACTGTCCATGAACTGACTTATCTCCTCAACCAGCTCAAAAACTATGTTGAGGACCTTTCCTCGACTGAGCCACCACACGTCTGTATAATAAGGCACGTCACCGAACTCTAAATGCATTCCGCGCAGGAAAGAGTTGAAATTGGTGGTGGTTTAATCCTTTGGCTTGGATAAAGTTTACAGTTTATGTTACAGAGCTCATTACATGTTCCATTTTAAGGCTTTAGCGCACAGCGTTTCCTAATGTATGGTGCAGTGATATGTTGTCAACTCACCAGTGCAGTTCCCTTCTTGTATCTTTAAACGTATTCTATTCACTTGTCCACGTTTTCACCGTACATTGCCGGTGCTCCATCTGTTGTAAGTCCAGCAAGTTTGTCCCAAGACAGTTTCATATCAGTTGCACGTTGACATATTTTTCCAAAAAGTCTTTCCTGTTGTTGCCCTATGCATCGATTTAATATCCTGACGAATAAATTGGAGTCCACTCCACGGATAAAGATAACCAGCTGTGCCGTATCAGTCGCCTGAGTAGTTTCATCCACAGCAAGAGAGTATACAACAAAATCTTTTCCTGTTTCAATCAACTGTGTTTTCAAATAACTGGCCACCTCACACACTCGATCAGCAACCGTATTTCTGTTAATACTCACATTAGCAAACAGCTGCTTTTAGTCCGGACACAAACGCCACACATATTAATCACGCAGCTCTTCACAAACTCTCCTTCGGTAAATGGCCTGGCTGATTTTGCGATCTCCTCTAACAATAAAACTTGGTTTAACAGCAGCTTCACTTTGTAATTTTGCTTTGGTTAAAAATGTCGGTTTCCCACCGAATTTGAAAGGCTCTGCTTCAGCACCCACTTTTCTCTTGGCCATTGATATAGATAGTTACTACTACTGAATGACGTCACGTGAAAATGATCACCCGAAAGAGCCGTAAGACGGTTCTTGCGGTGCGTTATGGGATTAGTATATTTTGCGTCATCAGCGCTCCACAACATGTGATTAGAGAATCGAATGAGGCGTTTCCGAGCATTCTTTGTTGCAGTTACAATTAAGAATTGTGCCCGTGTTATCATGCCTTTTTAAAGAGTTTTTGTAGAGACAGGGTGTAACAGATAGAATGGTGTTTTTTGTAGTCGTGTATTAAACTATTTCTACTTTTGGTGACATACTTAGTAAGACGGGTAGTGCGGTTGGTACTATATATAATGTAATGGCCTGCCTTAGCTATACACTATGTATGTGTAGTTATAACAAGAAGGCATGTGTGTTACTGAGGGAAGCAAAGCACTCTATTTGCTGATGCCGCCATTTGGATCAATTTCATGCTGGTCAGATGAAATTGCTGCATGGGCCAGAAGTGGCCCGGGAGTTTGACATGTTTGGTGTAGCATATCGCAGTAATAATTTCAATGGCTTTTGTATCGGTTTCCATGAGGAGTACTCCGATATAAACAGGACTTATCTGGATGTTTCATTTATCTATTGTTTCCCTTAAAATAGGGTTGGGGAAAGCATTGCCCATTTTATTCTTCAGATTGTCAAGAACTATGAGAAGAGTAAACAGCGGTTGATGATTCCACAGAAAATTTTGCTTCGATGTGATTTTCAGTTAATCGCTTTTGTATCGAACCACACAGACTCATTCAGTTCTGTCAAGTCAGTCCCCCCCCCAAAAAAAAAACATGAGAAAGCGATTGGTCAAAGTGAGTTCTCACAAAAAAATGCAAGTTGTCAAAGGTTATCAAAATATTTCATGCGCATATAATCTGGAAGTGAATAAAACTTGATGTGATATTTCTTAATTTCTTGGCACCAATTTGGGTGCCCAGTATGGTCTTTCTGACATATCTGTCTGAACACGATCTTGAAATGTATCGCACAGACTATTGATAAAACAAAATTATAACGTAAGAAATCTCTTCTTTAATCGAAACAAGATGAAGTAAATTTCATATTTGTATCAGTCAGACACTCATTAAAAAGATATATTATATTAATTAACAAACACAAAATTATTTTGTAAATGTTTAGTATAGAGAGATATTTTCTATTCATTTTTCAGATATAATTTAATAAAGTAATAAAACTCGCAGAATACATCTGCTGTCAGCAGTTAAATGAGTGTATCAATGGTACTGAACTGCGAAACAAAATGGTATTTGTTATTAGTAACATTTAACACAGCAGCGTATTAGATACACAGGCGCCATTATCTCTAATGCGCCATATGAATATTGCATAATTTGTAACTGCAGTCATGCCTTAACAGAGTTTTGTATCAATATTCGTTTCTTATTCGAATTGTAACTATTCTCGTTGTTGCTATTATTATTATTATTATTATTATTATTATTATTATTATTATTATTATTATTATTGATGCAGTTGTTGTTGTTGTTGTTGTTATTATTATTATTATTATTATTATTATTATTATTGATGCAGTTGTTGTTGTTGTTGTTGTTATTATTATTATTATTATTATTATTATTATTGTTATTATTATTATCATAATTATTGTTATTATTATTATTATTATTATTATTATTATTATTACAACTTTTCATATTGGAACTAATACAGGTACTAATACTTATTTCATTTCAAACTTGACAAGGTGAGAAGCAATGTCAAACAAGACAGCAATGATGACTAATAAATATAGGAATGATATTTTGCGAACAAAAATTTATTACTTAACTGGTGAAATGCAGCAACTTATGTGAGAAGTCATCAAAGCTATGAAATATCAATATAACTTGTTTCATGTGTCTCATTATTCAGCAGTGAACTGGTCAATTTTCGATAGCTAAATACATACATAGAAGTTAACTGAGAGTTAAGTAATCAGCGAATTTTCCAACAGCATGATAACGCTAATAGAGTAATAGTTAATGAGAGTATTTCTGAACAGTTCTAAAACGAAAACGGTTTCACAGAAGGTGAGTAATAATGTGTTACACGTAATATTGTGGTTTTGAAAAGATTCTTAAATTAGTGATAAATATTTTTTTTTACAAAATTACAGTGTATAACTGTAGTGTAATTGTAAAATAAACGACCTCCGTTTAAAATGTACAGTAAAGGTTCACGCCTAAATAATGTAGACGAAAATATTGAGCGTGTGAAATCAAGGAGAAACAGTGGAAATATCTATGTGGCATTTGAAACCCAATAATACTAAAAATAAAGGTAAAGTTTCCTCCAAAGATTATTCATCCATCATAACAAAAAAGTAACATTGGACAACTCATATCAGGATACACAGTAATTCAAAATTTCACATATATACTTCCATACTTTGTCTTATAAAAATATATACACCCACACATACATACATACACATGTATGTGTACATATCTATCTATCTCTTACTATATATATATATATATATATATATATATATATATATATATATATATATATATATATATATATATATATATAATATATATATATATATATATATATATATATATATATATATATATATATATATATATATATATATATATATATATATATATATATATATATATATATATATTCATTTGAAATGCAGAGACGCCTATAATAGGACATCTACTCGCTAGAAATAGCAGCAAAAATACTACATACCACAAAAGTTAGGGATAATTTCGAAAGGAAATGAAAAATAAAAACTTTTACCAATCTATATTCTGTACCATGGTTTCAAGTCAATTTTAGTAAGATAAAGATTATATCTTACAAGGTCGGACTATCGTCAGCAGAAATGACCAGACAACATATGAAGCACGAATCAGTACGCAGCATGGTTCGTGTTCCTACGTCTAATTTTAAAATATACCGCGTATTTACGGTTTACCTAATCGGCAGCAAATACAAAAATGTAAAATGCCGAAATTCCTTCAGAAAATCATCCAAAAAGAATTTTATCATTATTAATAAATTATAGGGTAGCAAAGAAAATTTTAGAAATTTTATTTACCACCAGTGGTCTAGCGAGAGTAAAAAAACATTTACATTTTTGTATTTGCTGCCGATTAGGTAAACCGTAAATACGCGGTATATTTTAAAATTAGACGTAGGAACACGAACCATGCTGCGTACTGATTCGTGCTTCATATGTTGTCTGGTCATTTCTGCTGACGATAGTCCGACCTTGTAAGATATAATCTTTATCTTACTAAAATTGACTTGAAACCATGGTACAGAATATAGATTGGTAAAAGTTTTTATTTTTCATTTCCTTTCGAAATTATCCCTAACTTTTGTGGTATGTAGTATTTTTGCTGCTATTTCTAGCGAGTAGATGTCCTATTATAGGCGTCTCTGCATTTCAAATGAATAATACATAGTCTATTGACTGTTTTTTTACTCTCGCTAGACCACTGGTGGTAAATAAAATTTCTAAAATTTTCTTTGCTACCCTATAATTTATATATATATATATATATATATATATATATAGCAATAAGAGAATGCAGGAGAACAGGTGGTATTCATCAACTTCCAGACATTGTATCGTCTCAGTTTACCTGTTTATTCGTTTACTAAAAGGACACTAATAAAAATATACAAACTTTTACCAATCTATATTCTGTACCATGGTTTCAAGTCAATTTTAGTAAGATAAAGATTATATCTTACAAGGTCGGACTATCGTCAGCAGAAATGACCAGACAACATATGAAGCACGAATCAGTACGCAGCATGGTTCGTGTTCCTACGTCTAATTTTAAAATATACCGCGTATTTACGGTTTACCTAATCGGCAGCAAATACAAAAATGTAAAATGCCGAAATTCCTTCAGAAAATCACTAATAAAAATATACAAACACATGCGACACATTAAGTCATATCAGTAATCAAAAAAGGACGTCTAGTGACAGAAAATGGCAGTATATTGGATAGATATTATTCGTTAGTGGGTTGGATTCACAACTCCTAACATTCTTGGATATATATATATATACACACACACATATATATATATGTGTGTGTTTATTCTCTCGTGTTCCTTCCTGTTGAAGAGCGAAAGCTCGAAACATAACAGACTTTCTCACCTTCCAGAGCGTTAAACTAATACACCTGTTTGTTGTTTAAACATCTGTCTTCGTCTTTTGTTGGTTTTTTTTGTAAATTCCAACTATATATATATATATATATATATATATATATATATATATATATATATATATATATATATATGCGTGTGTGTGTTTGTGTGTGCATGTGTGCATGTCTGTATATGTATGCATATGTATATATATATATATATATATATATATATAATTATGTGTATTTCTTCTATCTTAATGAATAAAAATTCTTCTGATAGAATAAATGGGATAATAGAAACCAATGTAGCAAAGAACACAAAATAACTGTGGTTTAGTTCCTGTTTTTAAGGCAGGAACTCCTTGAAATTTTGGGTATTTGAGTATATTTAAGAATTTAAGGAATGGAGAAAACGCATGTTATAATTGCATACTTTATTCCTACATATGTTTCAAAGGATTACAACCTGAGTGATCCATAGGGATCTTTGATATTAAAATTGTAACCTTCTCATCAGGGAAAGCATGGGAATCATCTTAAACGTAAGACATTATGACCGATTATGAAAACAATAGATGGATAAGGTTATGACTTGATTCATTTGAAAAAAATCGTTAGAGAATTGGACGCTGCCGGATAGTGGTTTGGACAACACATACCTATAAATGTGTGAGAACGTACATGCATACATAAATACATATACACAAACACATACATACATGCATATTGATACACACACACACACATATATATATATATATATATATATATATATATATATATATATATATACATACACATACATACATATGTGCACCCGCATATATATATATATATATATATATATATATATATATATATATACACACACATGCATAAATAGAAATAGACTCATACACATACACATAGCTATACATCTACGCCTATTACCTAATAAAATAAACAGATACGCATATACATACATGTATACATACGTAAACACACGCATGCACATACATACATACAAACACATATACACATACATATATATATATATATATATATATATATATATATATGTGTGTGTGTGTGTACACACACACATATACATACACATATATACACATACACACATATACACATACATATACATACATAAACACACATACACGCATACATACATATATACACACACATACATATAGAAATATGTACTTACATACAGAACCTAATAACGCATACATATGGGTTTATACAAATACATACACAATTATATATGCTTACATATACGTACATTTGTACACATATACACACATATATATATACTTATAAACATACGTACACCCCCCACACACACACACACACAAGTATACATGTATACATACATACACACAGATGATTCCCATGCTTTCCCTGATGAGAAGGTTACAATTTTCATATCAAAGATCCCTATGGATCACACAGGTTGTAATCCTTTGAAACATATGTAGGAATAAAGTATGAAATTATAACATGCGTTTTCTCTATTCCTTAAATTCTTAAATATATATATATATATATATATATATATATATATATATATATATATATATATATATATATATATATATATATATATATATATATATATATATATATATATATATATATATATATATATATATATATATATATATATATACATATATATATGTATAGGTCCATACGCAAGTAGATATGAATGTACGCTTGTATGTAGATATATGCTTCTATGTTCATGTGTGTGTATATTTTATGCGTGTGCTACTGTATGTGCCATATATACGCATCCAACATTGAAAAAAATCAAATATCTAGCAATTAAGTGAAGTGACTTGGCCTGAATTGTCTGAAAGCGTTCGATTCTTTAATATCAAATCTGCAGTGGTGGGGAATGACAGGGTTATAGCGCTGTCACATTAGGGAAGCTAACCATGAATAAACTTACTCAAATTCGTTTATAAATTTACTACATTGTCGTCAATGTATATATGTATGTATCAACAAATGAGTCAGTGTATGTGGGAGATATGTTACTTCTATGTCACAGTAATGAAAAGTATAACGTGTTTTAATTTGTTGGTAGAAAAGAATTATGTGAGGAAGCGTTTACTTTGCAGTCTTAGAAAAAACATTATGGACGGATAAATGAAACTTAAAATGTTATACCTACACTCTGTTATGAAATGCATGCCAACAAAAAGAAGAAACACAAACTATTCATAGTGTACAAGCGAAATAGCTTATTACTGTTGCCTTCAAAGAAGAATAGGTAATAAATAAACACATAAAATTAACACCCTACAACAAAACAATGTCATGAAAACTGTAAAAGTAATAATACAAACAATTACAAACGAGCTTCCAATGTGAAATTCCATTTTTTCAGGAGAAAATCAGAAGCTCGTTTCAAATGATTATGAACATATATATATTTATATATGTGTATATATATATATATATATATATATATATATATACGCGTGCGTTTATCTGTCTTGTGTTTTTGTGTGAGTGAGTGAGTGTATATATATACATATATATGTACATATATATATATATATATATATATATATATATATAAACGTGTGTGTGTGTGTGTGTGCATGTATGTATGTATGCATGTATGTATGTATGTATGTATGTATATATTCCTACACGCAAATATAATAAACGTTCATGCAAAAAAGGCATAACACGATATACTAAGATTTATGTACAATAGTGTATAATGCTTCGAAATGTAATATAGATATAATGTGATTTTCTTGAATGTGAAATGTATTTTAGCTTGCATAACTCAATTCAGTTTTAACAATATCAAAGAAAATTCTGTTTCAAATAAATATATTATAGCTACTTTGTGCGCACTTAATATTTTCTAAATCCCTATGTGCACCTATATGTGTATGTATGCAAGCATGTATGTATGTAAGTATGTATATATATGTATATATATATATATATATATATATATATATATATATATATATATATATATATATATATATATATATATATATATATATATATATATAATGTATAGATATATGTATATATACATATAATGTATACATATATGTATATATACATATGTATATATATAATAAATATATACATATATACATATATATATATATATATATATACATTTATATATATGTATGTATGTGTATTTATGTATACGTACACATATATGTATGTATATATGTGCATATGTATGTGTGTGTGCGTGTGTAACGGGATATGCGATTTAATACACACTTCTGTGTGCGACGTTTCTTAAACAATTCAAAACTATCTGCACGATATTATATAAAATAAGTTAAGTTTAGTAAAACTAATAACGCTATAGGTCTACTTTAGATGTCAATAATCTGATAAAAACCAGACACACTTATAGCAGGCTCTGCTATTTTTAAAGGTACTACGAAAATTCTACATATGCATGGAAAAATATTTTTTTCAAAATCCGAACCAGCTTGACCGTTGACTGAACACTATTCAATTTTTTTTCTCCGTGTTTTTCTCCTTGTCTCCGTATTCTTTCTGTTGAAGAGCGTAGCTCGAAACGTCAAAGACTTTCCGTATTCCCGAGCGTCATACTAATATATACTTTTGTTATTTACACCACCTGTCCTCGTCTGTTGTTATTATTTGTATATTCTCCCACATATATATATATATATATATATATATATATATATATATATATATATATATATATAAAGATACATCAATTAAATAGCAATATATGGTGGTTTTGGGGGTGTGTTACTTGGTCACAAAGTCGAAATCAACGTCCATCTCCACTTTTTTACGGAGTGTAAAGATAGTGGCAGGAATGTGTGTATGTTTGTGTGAGTGTGTGGTGTGTGCGTATATATACATACATACATACATACACACACACACATATATATATGTACGTATGTATATATTAACAATGAAGAATTACTAATCCTGAAATTGTGAAGCGCTGATGACGCAAAATATACTAATCCCATAACGCCCCGCAAGAACCGTCTTACGGCTCTTTCGGGTGATTACTAATCCTGAAAATATAATACTAAAATATAATGCTTTGTGTGCTTTCTGTTAACACAAATACACCACCCTAACAAAATTTTTGATATTTGTAATAAACACTGCGTATTTTTGTGGTCGGATTCGAGGTTATAGCTCGCTAACATTTTATATTGTAAATCCATGACTGTTTTCCCAAATGGACTTGTCTTTTACGCAGAGTGGTATACACGACAAAGCATTAATCATGGTCATTACATATTCTCTCACTGTAATAAATTCAACTTATAATTGATTTTGATAGTCATTATAGGTTTGTTCAACTAATCCACAGAAAAATGGAACGACCTTATATATTTAATACTATCCTCATCAGAATTATGGTATTCTGATGAAAACGAAGCAAAGCAATGACAATTAAACGATAGAGGAATGTGAAGGTAAGCGACTAGGGGGAAGAAGTATAAGGTGAATGGAAGAGAGATAAATAGAAAAGAGGGAAAGGAGGTGTTACATTTACCCTTGATTTTCTTTGATACACCTACCCCCGGCGCAATATAGTAGTAATAACCCAATATTAAACATTTCAGCTGACCACTGGTGTAAATGGCTAATATCAAATTTCAATACACTATCTGAATAGTATTCAACCTGAAGACAATGTGCAATTGCACTCATGAAGCTCACTAATGTTTATATTATTATCCCCCTGTTTGATTTCTAGCTATCACATATCCCTTTCTGGCTTCATTCTTCCATACTATCCCTCCCCTACTCTGTTCTCTCATTTCTCTCTTTCTTTCGCTCTCTCTTTTCTATTATTTCTCTTTCATTTAGTTCTTCTTTACTAACACATTAGCTCTTTTACTCTTTTCCATTTGTCCCTTTTCCGCTCACCTTATACTTATTGTATCTTTTCTTTCCTTTTCCCATGCCTGTATCGCTTATTTATCATTGTTATGTTTGATTTTCATCACAATATCATAGGTCTGATGAGTTTTATATTAACTATTTAGGATAGTTCATTTTTCCTCACCTGATCAATACACCAGTTGAGCAAATTGATCAATGAACGAAAATAACGTGAATATCGGTAACAGCTGAAAGTTGAATTTACTACAATAAGGGAACATGTCATGATCATTATTTATACTTCGTTTTACATATATATATATATATATATACATATATAAATATATATGTATATATATATATATATATATATATATATATATATATATATATATATATATATATATATATATATATATATATATATATATATATATATATATATATATATATATGCATATATATATATATATGTATATATGTATAGATATGTATATATATATGCATAATATATGTATATATAGTATATATAATATATATACATATACATATATATACACCCACACATATATACATCTGGATTTGTACACATCTATCTATCTATCTTGCATTCTATCGGAGGCTTCAAAAGTCGTTTAAGATCCACAAAGTTCAGAAATTAAATGCAGCTCATGATGGTCCAAATCGGATATGCAATGTATATTGGTGTATTTTGAATACATTGTATGGTTTAAAAAGCCACATTACACGGCATGATGATTTATCTAAGGTGTAGGTAGAAAAGGTTGTCAAACTCAGCATAAGTAGTAAACAACCAACATATATCTATATGTATATATATATATATGGCATCATGTAGATATATATATATATATATATATATATATATATATATATATATATATATATATACTTACAGTTGGAAGGCGCTGTGTTCAATCATGTATTTCCTCTCTTTCTCTTTTCCCCTGTTGCTCACCTATTCTTCTACTTCCTCCCTTTGTTTCTCCCTCTACTACTCTCTCTACCGGCATGGTCACATGCTTCCGGTCAATAATCCTTTCCTTCCTTGGCTTTCGCCAAGCAACGCACGCACCACTTTGTCTTTCTCGGGTTCGTGCCTCATCGCGTTCATACACACATAATTTTTCTCGTCTGGCCGTAAAGCCTTTTCTGTTTGTTTTCCTGTCTTGTTTTTTGTCCGCCACTACATTCCTCCATGGCTAGATTTAATTTGCGTGTACAAATTTAATCTGCGATCCATGGGACGAGCCGTTTTAACGATGCGTCCTGCCTAAGCTCGTCGAAACGCCGGTGTTAAAACGTGGGTAGCTGATGAAGTAGAATGTTCTCTATGTGGCTCGTGTGTTCTCGTCTACGTTTGTTTGCAATGTCCTGTACCCATATATGCACCTATACATACAGGTGGATGTCGGTATGCACATACCTGTACGTATATATGCATATACTCATTTACTATTTGTTTTTTTATATATATATACATATACATACATATATACATACATCACATCCATTTTTATAAATATATCTATACAAACACACATATACACAATACAAACACACAATACAAACATACATATACACAATACAGTCAATAAATACATACATATATATGCACTCACGCAATACACACATATATTTATTATATGTGTGTGTGTATATACATTCCCAGCACCAATGGAAACTATTTTTAAGACAGGCGATCTACCAGCAAAACAAGAAATTAATAACATCATTATTCACGAGACATTAAAGAAACAACCACACAAGCAAACCGAAAATACTAAATTTATCCACTAATAAATTATCTAAAGAAGAAATTACGCTCCTGAAAAATGGATTGACATTTACACCCACTCCAAAACCCAACCAAGCTGAACCCATAAAAGACAGAAAAATATTGCCGAAAATTACGATTGAGAAAATATTTTCTAAATACTGGGTGCACAGACGATTCACTGGTTAAAAACAGAACAGGTTTCAGACGCCCCTTAAATAGAGACAAAACCTTTGAAGTATAAATTAGTTACCTACGATAAGCAACTCAACCTATTATGGCGGAGATAAAATGTAAATTGAACATATCTAAAGATCAATTGCAAGCATTAAAAAAAATTACAAAAGGCTTCATCGATAAGTTTCAAAGAAGCTGACAAATAGTTATCACGGACAAGAACTATTACAGATATGGTTATAGAACAACTTAATGAACAACACTTCTACAAGAAGCTAGACCAAAACGAGGATAAAAATGCCATGAGCGAGATACATAGACTGGTCTCAAAATATCGTAATAACCTAACTGAAATGAAGTTAATTATGTAACCAAATTTAAAGTAAAAACCAGTAACTTCTATGGATTACCCATGTTCCACAAATCAAAAGAGATCCAAGACAACATAAACGTAAACAATTCCACATATGTCGAAATATCGAAACCCAGAGACATGAAACTACACCCAATCATTGCATGACCATCATCCAGTACACAACGCCTAAACAACTAAATAGATATGGTTCCAAGACCTTTATGCAAAACGATACAAAGCTTTCTCTAGGACGGTATGGACTTTTTAAATTGCATACCTAAACATTGTCAACCAAGAGAGCATTCTTATTAGTTTCGATATAACTAGTCTATACACCAATATCTCACACTACCTAGGAAGTGAAGCTATAAATTTCTGGTTAACAAAGCACCTGAATCATAGACTTATATACTATATTGTGACCAAAGTTGAGGTGTGATCAAGCTAACAGATTGTGACTACGCTGAATGCACGAATCATTTCGTCAACACGATGACGATTTTCAGTGATCGCATTTGATGAACCTCCACAGCATGGTTTTACTTCAATACTGGTTTCTTCTTCAAATTTATTCATCGACTTGGGAAAGTGCCATTGTCGTTGGCTTCATCTCTGCAAAACCCATTAGCCGTCAGTAGAAAATTGTTTTCTGATAGACCAATACCTTCTGAAATATTTACGCTTCGGAAATGAAGACTATGACGACATCAAGGAATGCAACAAATTCGAAGTAGGCCTGATCCTCGGAATCACTTTTGCTTTAATTACTTGAAGATTTATAAATATCGAGAATTTTTGCATACAAGATCCGTATTAATCAGAATAAACATTTCACAAGAGGTGCACATATGACTATTTTACGTAAATCGTAAAACAAAATGCACAGATTTTTCATTGGACGAATGCAACTGCTAACGAATGCAGCTACCAGTGATATTGTTGGTTAGTAAAATTTAGAATATATTTCACGTACAATTGCTGTAAAGTATTCGTTATATAAGTGGCTTTGTTGCTAATCTCATAGCATTTCGTG
>NC_142930.1:35924669-35962169 GCF_046866305.1 Octopus bimaculoides | reverse complement strand
GCGCAGCTCTGTGCGCCTTGGGTATGTGCTGTGGTTTGCTGTGGTGCTCTTATGTTTACTGTATTGAAAGTGTTTTGCGTAGAATGTGTGCAGTACCCAGTAATGCAATTTTCTGTATGTTATATATATTTGTAAGTCCTGGTGTTTTTGTTATGTATTTGTCTGAATATTTTTTTATTATACCTAAGGCACCTACTATGATAGGAATTGTTTCTGTTTTTAGATTCCACATTCGAGTTATCTCTATTTCCAGGTCTTTGTATTTTGAAAGTTTTTCCATTTCTTTTAGAGAAACGTTGTCATCTGCTGGTATTGAAACATCAATTAGAAGGCATTTTTTTCCTTCATGATCTTTGACAACTATATCTGGTCTATTTGCCTTAATTTCTCTATCTGTGTGTATTGGCATATCCCAGAGTATGGTTGCTTTCTCGTTTTCTGTGACCTTTTCTGGCGTGTGTTTATACCATCTTTTTTCTGTTGCTATTCCATAATGTTGGCATAGCTTCCAGTGTATATAGGTCCCAGCTCTGTCGTGTCTGTGAATATATTCCTTCTTAGCCAGGACTGGGCAGCCAGAGATAATATGATTTATTATTTCTTCTTCTTCTTATTATTATTATTATTATTATTATCATCATCATTATTATTATCATTATTATTATTATTATTATTATTATTATTATTATTATTATTATTATTATTATTATTATTATCATCATCATTATTATTATCATTATTATTATTATTATTATTATTATTATTATTATTATTATTATTATTATTATTATCATCATTATTATTATTGTCGTTGTCATCGTCGTCGTCATTGTTGTTCTTGTTGTTGTTCTTGGTAAGACCGTGATCAAGCAGAACCTTTAGCGTTTTCAATTGCTTGTACAATGCTTTATCTGTGAAATTTTTCTTCCAACACAAAGCTGACCTTCTAACTTCTAATAATAGCGCTTCTGTTCCATTTTTTACTTACCATGCTATGTTGTTTTCTTCTGCTCTAATGTTATGTTCGCATCCAATAAGTCGTCTTTCCCCTCTTTTTCCTGTTACATACAGTTTGTCTGTGTCACTTTTTGGGTGGAGTGTCCCACATCTAGTTAGCAACTTCATTCTCTTTCTGTTTAAATTCTTTAGTTCATCTACTGTCTATGCTATTACCTTCCTTAAAATGTTCTGTCATTTCTTTCTCTTTCAATTTATCCATTTCCAAAATCCCCAAGTACTTAGAGCCCGTCTCTTCTATCTGCTTCATAATTTCCCCCGACGGTGTCGATATCCCGGTATCGATATGTTCGTTTGTCTATCCAGTTGGAGAATGCAGTAATGTTTTTGCAATGAAAGGGAGCTTTACATTGTCGAATATTCAGATATAAAGGAAAGGATAGGTATACACAAAAGTTGTAGCATTTTTTTTATTATTATTGTTATTTTTATTATTATTATTATTATTGTTCAGTAGTTTTATTTTTATAATGTGCTTTCACTTCACTACCGAGCGCAGCTCTGTGCGCCTTGGGTATGTGCTGTGGTTTGCTGTGGTGCTCTTATGTTTACTGTATTGAAAGTGTTTTGCGTAGAATGTGTGCAGTACTCAGTAGTGCAATTTTCTGTATGTTGTATATATTTGTAAGTCCTGGTGTTTTTGTTATGTATTTGTCTGAATATTTTTTATTATACCTAAGGCACCTACTATGATAGGAATTGTTTCTGTTTTTAGATTCCACATTCAAGTTATCTCTATTTCCAGGTCTTTGTATTTTGAAAGTTTTTCCATTTCTTTTAGAGAAACGTTGTCATCTGCTGGTATTGATACATCAATTAGAAAGCATTTTTTCTCCATTATTATTATTATTATTATTATTATTATTATTACTATTATCATTATGACTATTATTATCATTATTATTATTATTATTATTATTCCTTCGTAACTGTAGGTAAAATGCACCGTAGTCTTTAATCACCTGTCAAGTCACAACAAGGACCTCAGACAGATAATACTGTGCTCAATAATCTTGCATGGGATTTCCAGTTGCCTTAGGAAGTTTTGAAGTTTAAGTGGGATAGAGCCCAACGCTCTGATCACCACTGGTATCACCTTTATATTACCCTCTCGCAATCCATACAGTCATGCCATTTCCACTTTCAATTGGGAGTACTTGGTGAATTTTTCAACCTTTTTACTCGCAACATTAATGTCATTTGGTATGGCTACATCAATGATCTGACACTATCTGTCTCTCTTATTCAGTATGACGATATCCGGCCGACGGTGTTCGATTACACGATCCGTCTGAAAATAATAGTCCCAGAGTATCGTTACTTTTCCATCCTCCTGCATAAATTTACCTGGTGCATGCTCATATCAGTTCTCTTTTATTCCATATTGGTATTTCCGGCATAAGACCCAATGAAGATACACACACACTTTATCGAGGCGGCGCTTGTATTCTCTATGTGCAAGGCTCTCACATCCACTTACCAAGTGGGTCATATATTCCACACTCTGGGTGTCAGAAACTTTATAGCTGTTATACTTCACTGAATTGGTAGGAAGAGCCTGGTCTTGTGCAGCAATGATCAAGCTTTCGGTGGTACGCTTCAAATCATATCGCTCAAGGCATTCGCACGATGCTGAATTATCCGTAATGTCATGTGTATTCCTTTCAAACTGTCCATGCATTCTCATTTCAAGAAGGTTTCCTTTTCTCTTCTGCTCAGCTCATAGGTTAAACTCTTCCTTGCCCATCATTTCATTTGGATTTGCACCCATATCTTTCGCGGCATATTGCAGCAGGTCTTCATCACTTTTATCAAATGCTCAGCATGTTTTTTCAGATTTCTCAAACAAATTCACGTCGTCCATAAACCCATCTTAACTTTCCTAAGTGTCGTTGTTATGGGTATTAGTGCAATTACAAATAGTAACGGAGAAAACGAGTCACCTTGGAAGATTCCTCTTTTAATATTAACTTCTGCAAGGAATACAGTATTTGAGTACAATTTACTTTTACACTCTCTCATGTTATGCATCAGAAAATGTTTGATGTTGTTTGCATCACCAAACATCTTCGGGGATGCAACGATCCAGGAATGAGGTATCATATCATATGCCTTCTTAAATTATTGTTGTTATTATTATACATTCGACAAGAAATCTTAGGATTAATTTCACAACAATTCTTGAAGACCGTAACCCAGCATGGCCGCAGTCTAATGACTAAAACCTGTGAAAAATAAATGACGCTGTCTGGTAAATTCGCAACTAATCGTCAGAAATGTATAATTGAGGAACAAACCGCAAAATGCTATAACATTATACTCTGGATATACAACTGAATCTACTAAACGTGAACTAAATCATTTATTCTAGTCTCCTACAACAAGAATGTAAAGAACATTTATTAAATATGTGTCAGCTGTTAGCATGAACAAGAATCCATGAATATTTGTATGATTGACGCCTATTTAATGGAAGATTGAAATATTTCCGGAGGCAATGTTCTACTTTATTACTGATAGTCTATTATCTTGAAACAGACTTCCATTAAAAATCGAGGCAGCACCTGTCTAATATTGGTTTCTGTTGTCTGTAAAACTGAAAAAATAAACTGAAAAGGAAAATCAGAATAAGAAACTCTAAATTAACAGTAAATTCATGTCATGTAGCAATAAGCGATGGCTTCTAGATATCATGTATCCTACAGAAGATACACATCCATGAACACACAAAGGTATTCACAAATACGGGTGCATATATGCAAACTCATATATATATATATGTGTGTGTGTGCGTGCGTGTGTGTGTGTGTGTGTGTATTTAAATATACATAAGTTATGAAAGGTAATGGAGTCAACCAGACTCTAATAATACAGGTAATACCGAGTAAATGCTGTATACCGACTAGTTTTGCCCCAGATGTCGTTGCAACATGAATGGGGAATATACCATGGGTCGTGTATTAGCGTGTGTATATATAAAAAAGAATGAGATACAGAGACCAATGGCATAAGTAAATTTATATTTTATGTAGAATGTCTTACAGCTGTTTCAGGAAAAATTAAATGTATCCTTTCATCGGAGACGGTGATAGTAGAAGATAAGGATTATTACATGTGTATGAAGAGATTTGCAGTAAGAAATGAGAGCGATGCAAAGATGAGAAAACAAAGAAGAGAAAGTACTTGGAGTATAGTTCCATTCCAACAGTAAATATCCATGTATACAAGTACAAGCACCATTTTCCGTCGCCAGTAACGATTCGGTAAAGAAATCGTTGCTTGTGTCCATGAGCTGAGCAGTGACGAGCAAGCAAACCAGCGGAGATTGTGGCTCGTTGATTTTTGTTGTGGCCACTTAAAGCATGCGAACCCATGTTCCATACTTCTGAAACTCTCCCATCGAGTGAAGATGGTTCTCTATAGAAATGTGGGAGCATTCCATTTTCTCTGCTAGTTCCCTTGTCGTTTGCCGAGTATATTCATGCAAAATTTGGTTTAATCGCTCTTCATCGAACTCAACTGAACGGCCAGAATGAGGTGCGTCTTGGAGGTCAAAATTTCCATTTTTGAACTTGGCATATTAATTACAAACATTTCTTTCGGCTATGGCACCCTCTACATACATAGCACAAATGTCGCGAGCAGCTTTTGCGGCCTTAGAACCTTGATTAAAAGCAAAATGAAGGAGGTGTCGAAAATGCTCATATTCTTAACTTGACATTCCATTTTAATGATCTGAAAATAAACAAAAACTAACTAAAATTAACTAGAAAACTATACAAAATAGATTTCAAATTTAAAAACGCCATAAACTCCAAAATGTAAAAAACCGGTTGTAACTTAGTTGCCAACCCAATATATATATATATATATATAAATATGCAAATATATATATGTATATATATATATATATATATATATATATATATATATATATATATATATATATATATATATATATATATCATTAATAATATCAGGGAAATAAGAAATATTAAAAATTTGTGCTACCAGCAGTCTAACATTTAGTCAATAGACTATATATTGTTCATATAAATACAGTGTACATTTAGACACATATGCATCATAGTATTCCTTGTACTCTCGAAGTCTCGAAGGAACAGCTAAAATCAAACCACTGTTAGGGATAAATTTCGAAGAGAATGAAAAATAAGAAATTTTATCATGATTTCAGACATTTTTTAGCAAAAAAGATAAATTAGTAGGCGAAGTCTCCGTCAGCAGGAACACCTAGATTAATCTAGGTGTACCTGCTGACGAAGACTTTGCCTAGCAAATGTCTGAAACCATGGTCCAGGAGAAAGATGGCAAATGCTTTTATTTTTCATTCCCTTCGAAATTTATCCCTAATAGTGGTTTGATTTTAGCTGTTCCTTTTAGAGTGCAAAGAATCCTGTAATTGATACCTCTTATGTGTCTAAATGTACACTCACGTTATATATATATATATATATATATATATATATATATATATATATACCCTTTACTCTCCCTTTTACTCTTTTACTTGTTTCAGTCATTTGACTGCGGCCATGCTGGAGCACCGCTTTTAGTCGAGCTAATCGACCCAGGAATTATTCTTTGGAAGCCTAGTGCTTATTCTATCGGTCTCTTTTTGCTGAACCGCTAAGTTAGAGGGACGTTAACACACCAGCATAGCTTGTCAAGCGATGGTGGGTGGACAAACACAGACACACAAACACATACACACACACACACACACACATATATATATATATATATATATATATATATATATATATATATATATATATATATATATATATATATATATATATATATATATATATATATACATATATATATATACATACATATATACGACGGGCTTCTTTCCGTTTCCGTCTACCAAATCCACTCACAAAGCTTTGGTCGGCCCGAGGCTATAGTAGAAGACACTTGCCCAAGGTGCTACGTAGAGGGGCTGAACCCGGAACCATGTGGTTGGTAAGCAAGCTACTTACCACACAGCCACTCCTGCGCCTATATATATATATATATATATATATATATATATATATATACAAAAACGGGAGTCGGACTGGGTTTGTGTGTGATACACATCTATCAATATATATTTACACATATGTGTGTGTTTGTCGTATATATATATATATATATATATATATATATACATATGTATGTGTGTGTGTATGTGTATATGTTTGTCTGTCTGCGTTTATCCCCCCAATATGGCTTGACAACCGGTGGTGGTGTGTTTACGCCCCATAACTTAGTGGTTCGGCAAAAGAGATCAATAGAATAAGTACTAGGCTTACAAAGACAAGGTTCTGAAGAAGAAGAAGAAGAAGAAGAAGAAGAAGAAGAAGAAGAAGAAGAAGAAGAAGAAGAAGAAGAAAAAGAAGAAGAAGAAGAAGAAGAAGAAGAAGAAGAAGAAGAACAACAACAACAACAACAACAACAACAACAACAACGAGTACAAGAAACAGAAGGGTTTATAATAGTAGCCCAAGGTCAATGCCTACCTACAAGAAACTAGCAGGCCAACTTATTAAAGAATGGCAGTAGCCCAGCGTGTGTATGTGAATAAGAAAACGAAGCCTTTGATCATGTCTCCATGTGCAGTCATCTTGCGCCTATAGAGTGTCACAACAAGCATGATAGACCAGCACGTTATATTCACGGGGTAATTTGCAAAAAATCGGACCTGCCTCATGATAAAAAACTGGTGGGAACAAACCACCTCCAGTGCTTGAAAATAATCACATGTCACTCCTCTGGTACTGCACCATTCAAACTGATAGAAAGCTAGATGCGAATAGGCCAGACATTATAATGAAAGACTACAGACAAAAATGATGCCTCCTCATTGATATAAATGCCCCAATCAATATAATTGTATCGAGCTTGACTTTAACTGGAAACCAAGGAAAATCTGAGGTAACATAATGAATTTCTCTCTCCCTCTATTTCTCTATATCACTCCACATATGTAGAGGTGGGGGTGCATATTTAAACATTGATAGGAAATAACATTCATATATATATACATATATATAAATATCCACACGAAATTTCGTACTCATTTATATACATTTTTTAGATGTTAGCATACATAAATACCTCTTGCACACGTAGACAGAGGAAGGATGGGAGAGAGAGGAAGAGATTTAGGAAGACGATCAATAAATTAGCTGCAACGAGGAATTATAAGGCTTTGTGTGTTACGAAACATGTATTTTGAAACGTTATTGCCTTTAAACGAAATTTGTAGTTTCCCCTATCATATATATATTGCTTATTTTAAGTTGAAATATGTATTGCATATACTACTCAAATGCCAAGTTGATATTCATGTATAGAAAAGCGTGAGCTGGCAAAATCTTTAGCTCGTCGGGTATAATGTCTAACAGCCTTTCGTCCGTCATTTCGTTCTGAGTTCAAATTCTCTCCAGGTCAACTTTACCTTTCACTCTTCCGAGATAGATAAAATAAGTACCTCTTGAGCACTGGGATCGATGTAATTTCCCCAAAATTGCTGTCCTTGGGCCAAAATTTGAAATCAATATTTACGTATGGAATGGTGGCGAGCTGGCACCGAGTAAAATATTTAGCGGTATTTCGTCTGTCGTTCCGAGTTCAAATTCAACCGAGTTCGACTTTGCCATTCATCTTGTCGGGGTCGATAAAATAAGTACCATTTGAGTACCGGGGTCGATGTAATCAAATTTCTTCCTTGTTGTTTGCTTAGAAGCGCAATTTCAAATTAATATTTAATCAATGACTAGGTCGGCGATCTTGTAGAATCGTTACCACGCCGAACGAAATGCTTAGCGACATTTCGTCCGTCTTCACATCCTGAGTGCAAATTCTGGTGAGATTGACTTAGTCTTCCATCGCAGTGTCGATAGAATAGGTACCAGATGAACACTGGAGCCGATGCAATTGACTAACAAACTCACCCGTACTTACTGACTTTGTTCCAAATTTTGAAAATAAATTTCACACATTGATTCAGCAAAAAATTTTCTCAATGGTAGGGGAGACAACTTTTCACGTGCTGCTTTTATCCTTAGGTGCTTGCTATTCTTCATCTTATAGTATTTGCAAGTGTTGCTAGAGTAGAATCGCCCAAAGGAGTGTACCGCATTGTATACTGGTCGGCACAGGAAAATAGAAATTTTTGCAAATAAATAATTCAGTGACGGCTGTATGTATATGTAAATACACACACACACACGCACACACACAAACATGTGTGTGTGTGTATGTATATATATATATATATATATATATATATATACATGTATATGTGTATATAGCCATATATATGTATATGTGAATACGCACACACATATACACGCACACACACACACACACACGCACACAGACACACATATATATATATATGTGTGTGTGTGTGTGTGTGTGTGTGTGTGTGTGTGTATATGTGTGTGCGATATTCGGGTGCCTACGCATAAGTACCATATTCAAGCCTTGAATCTATATCTAAACCGTATATATATATATATATATATATATATATATATATATATATATATACACACAAACACACAAGACAATCACACGCGTGCACACACAAAACGCATATTATCGACGACTATCAGCTGGGAAGGAGTTACTATGTGTAAAATAATTACTTTTCTTAATTCAATAAAGCTAATTAAACATGTATGAGAACCAACATTTCTAAGTGTAATAGGAAAGCTGAAACTATAGCCACATCAGGGCTATGAAAATATATTAATTTAGTCAGAAGTTATGGTGGACATAGAAACTTCGTACATGGTTTACTGGAATCTATTAGCAAGTTCATGAAACCTCTGTGTCTCTGAATAAAGAGTTGTATTCAGACTCTTATTGCCACTCATGCGAACGCCCCTTAATTACCCAATAGCTCTCCTCATTGTTAAGTTGAACTTCTCGCGCATAATCATTTACAATCCGTTGCATTTCCTAACCTGTCCCCAAACGTATTGTGTGTCAGTTCATGAGCATTTACATACACACGACCGGACAAATACTTATATTGCAGTTCTATATTTAAGAGATGAGGAATTATGTACGTTATTTACATTATTCACATTATTTACATTCGATGGATATTTGTCCTCATCTTGTTTGTTGTCAAGAAAACATTTCGGCTGATATACCCTCTAGCCTTCTTCAGGTGTCTTGGGAAAATTTCTCATTCGTAAGGTATTTTTCGATGTTGTCGTTGTTATTATTATCACTACGCCATATGCCCGTGGGTGTAGTGGTTAAGAGCGCAGGCTACTAACCCCAAGATTCCGAGTTTGATACCATGCAGTGACCGGGACAATATTATTATTATTATTATTATTATTATTATTAATAATAATAATAATAATAATAATAATAATAATAATAATAATGACATCATAGAAATGCGAACCCACGTTCGAAGAAGGCTGGAAGGTATATCAGCCGAAACGTTGTGTTAACAACAAACAATATGAGGACAAATATCCGTCAAATGTAAATAATATAAATAATGTAAATATATATATTGATACATAAACACACATACAAGCTCGCAGATGCTTGAACGTGCGCTTACAGAAAATAATTAGACTCAAATACTCACCCAACATGTATCAGGGAGACCAAGCATTCCAAGTTACTCCCACGAAATCGCGATCGCACACCACTTTGTCTCTGTAAGACCATCGTACGCTCGTATATGTTCGATATATTCTCATATATACAATTGAAAATTATCCTATTATTTTATGAGGTCGATAACATCAGGTAACTTTACAGTCGTACACAGATCACGATCATAGGGTATACATATTTTAATGCACAGAAAGGTGTAGATTTACATGTGTCTAACATGGTTGCTGTGCACATTATGAGCTAGCAATCATTCAACGTCCACGTCAATAGGTTCATCAATTTATCCATTGCTTTCCTCTAAATTGTGCAGAGAGTAGTAAGCCATTTGTGATTCCACAAACATGCTGACACTCAAAATATGAAGGAATATACATTTGCTTGTTGACTCTCAAATTATAAAGGAATATACACTCTCCCAAACATAATACAGCTTAGAGTAGTGATTTTCACAATGCCACTAATTGTTTAAACACGATAGAAATCGGAACCCAACCTAGTCATATCAGGTACAAGAGATTGAAAACAAAAGGCTCACTTGAAGACATCACTAGCTCTCGACTTCTTCAACTAAGAGCTTCAGTACAACAAATCTTTCTCTGGTAATTTATTTTCCATATATTCCGTACATTGCAATATCATAGAATTTCAAAGTGCTTCCCAATCAACAAAACTTTATTTAAGGGTATTGAAAAATTTGTGTGCAAAACCAGTTAGCGGTATTCGGTTCACTATCATGAGGTCATGAGTTCCCGACGGTGCATTGTGTCTTAGAGCAAGACATTTTATTTCATCAGTCCTTTCAGCTGGCAAAAGTAAGTTCTGCTTGTATTTCAGAATGCCAGCATTTTCTGTGTCACACTGAACCTCCATGAGAACTGCATTAATCAAATCAACGGAAATACGCGTTGTAGTAAGCAACGGAGTGCCAAATCAAGGATTAAATAGCCAGTGACATGGATTAACTGGGAAAGACTTTATCTTGTGACGTACTTTTAGAGCTGGGGTCACTAGCAATACCAATAATTGCCGTGCATGCGATTATAAAAAAGCCCACAAAATATCATATTGCTGTTGTCAATCACCGAAACTTGCTGCATGGGTAAAGCAAAAAACACAGCCATGAGAGGGCCACAATCACCAACAAAACCCTATTAAGTACGGCAGATCATCAATCCTTAAAGTTTATGTTTACCCAATCATTGGTGAATACTTTGCAAAATATTTTTAGAATAAGAATTTTCGGTGGTGCTAATGTTTTAGTACAGGAATTTCGATTTTGAACTCGTAAATGTGCCCATTACTTGTGGTCAAATCTTTTTCATGCTCATCCTTGCTTCCAAATATATAATCTACACACAGAGTTTGTATGCATTCAAATAATTAAAACACAGTGAATATTAACGGAATTTTCATATTATGGGGATCTAATCCTAATTTTTAAAATATTTAATTTTTCTTTCAATTTAAATTAAATTTGTGCAGGTAATATAATGATATTCAATTCTGCTCTGAAATGTTATTTGCCATGTTAATGCTACTTTATTTTCCTTTTTTTTTTCTTTCTCAAGTTAATCATTATATGTTCAAACTACATGTATATCGTTTACTTCAAACCGAAAATCATAATGTAATATTGAAAAATATTATTTCTGTTCTCGCTAGTATATTTGATTAACGCTGTGAAACTGTTTGTTGCCTTTATAAAACAAAAAAAAAGAGTTACATGCATGCTCGTATATATTGACTTGTGTTGAAGTAATTATGTTCCAGTGGGACACATAAATTCAATAAATGTAAAGGAACCTAAGTGAGAGCAATAAATAATATATGAGAGACAGGAATCAATATAAATCCTTGTTTTACGTTTGAAGAAAAAGAGAAAAGAAATAATAAAATAATGTAAAATCAAAAACTGGAAAACCAGTTTAGTGACCGACTTACTAAAAAAGAAACATTAATATGAATGCATAAACTAGTCAAAATTATGCTTAAACGCCTAAGTAGACTGTTTAACAGTCTATATTACAGAACTTTGGAGATCAACTAGGAATAAGGTGAAATTTTCTTCTGTCAAGTACTATTTTACTTGCAACGTGATATAAACGTGATTTCTTTTCCATTTTTGACAACCATAGATGTTTCTGTTTGTGTTTGCGTCTAGGCTTCTCTTTTGTATAAATAGCTATCGACAATTGTGCGAGGAGTTTACGTTACTATTCTCCGGATTATAGCTCTACAGAGTCAAATGGGCCTTTAACATTTTGAAGGTGACACTGCGTATTATGAGGGACTTTTCCTGCTATTTCTAGGGAGTTAACTGTATACACAAGGACACTTTCTTTGATGTTTCTTTACGTTACGATTGTTTTCCAGCACTCTCAAAAGCAGAAATGGGGTTCGACTCAGAGTAAAGTCTGGATATTTGTTCAAAATATATGTAGCCATGTTTCACCAGTGTATCGAATTTTGAGACATCACTTCCTTACAATACTCACGTAAATATCCAGTAGCCTTACAATATGCATGGTTCTTGTATTATCCTCCATTTGAATTAACAATTAGCACTGCATCAACTGCATACTTTCTATGCCAATACTACATTTCTTACGTTAGTTCATCAGAATATTTATTTCTAAATATTGTTAAGCGCCTTCTGTTACAAAGTCTTTTATTAAATTCAAAGTAAACATATATGGTGATATGTTTTATAGTATATGTATTATGAAGACAATGCAATAACATATATATTAATGGTTTCCAAACA
This sequence comes from Octopus bimaculoides, assembly GCF_046866305.1. Taxonomy (NCBI): domain Eukaryota; kingdom Metazoa; phylum Mollusca; class Cephalopoda; order Octopoda; family Octopodidae; genus Octopus; species Octopus bimaculoides. The sequence goes on along the minus strand of NC_142930.1, from coordinate 35,949,724 downwards.
TTTACCAGCGCAAACGTAATATCGCAAACCGATAAACATTTGCAAACATTTTTATATTAAATTAAAATTAAGTATTTATCAAACATCAAATAGAATTAAATTTTCCTACTTGAAAATTCCTTACATGTTTGAAGATTTCATATGCGTTGGAGAAATATTCTTTATTTGCAGTAAATTTTGTATTATTGATATTAAGCCGATGGCATACTACATAATATAGTCACCAACGTTTTACTTTTCATCAAATATTTTAAGAGGCTATTGATGTTCACTTCTCATTCGCAATTTAATGCGATAGAATTTCAGTTGTGATCCTCAGGTTAGAAAAAATTGCGAAAACCTAGAGAAGGAAATACATTTGAATATTTGAAACAAGAATGTTTTTGTAATATTTCAGAAATTATTTTTAAGGTTACACGTTTCAAAACATTTGAATTATAAATCGTATTATGTGCAAGTTAAAAATAATGCTGAATGTTTTTACATTCATATTTTAAAGTGATAGAGAAATATTAGATATCAAATACGAAGACCTTCAGTTTTCCGATATCTTCACAAATACAAATCAAAAATATTAATTCAATAACATTTCATACTGTTTTTATGTGAATAACTGCATACCCATCATATTGCCATTTTCAATATCACTATATAAGTTAGAGCATTTTGCATGATTGTTATGTAATTTATCTCCAATAAATCTCAGCAGATGTAACACGACAGTTAATAACAAATAACAATAGTTGTAGAATAATACAATTATCATAGCCACAAGGATTTGCGTCAGCAAAATAAAATTGATTATTTTATATTTATATATTCTCTATTCAATATAATGAAATGTTAAATTACAAAGCAAAATGATCATCTTCTGCAATGTTCAAGAGAAATCTCAAATTGTCATCGATTTTCAACAACTAATCTAATACTATTCCGCTCTCAAGATTTACAACGTGTCTATATTCCTTCCATCTTATAATCCACAAACGTGGCATTCATTAAATATAGCCTATCAACATAAAGTACATATTTAGATTACTGTGATAGCGATTAATCGGTAGACATCTTCTTCATACGTTTATGTAGACACAGAATAACGTCTCTCTCTCTCTCTCTCTCTCTCTCTCTCTCTCTCTCTCTCTCTCTCTCTCTCTCTCTCTCTCTCTTTCTCAGCTTCTCTAAACCACTTGATTCAGAAAACACATACACAAACATATATATATATAAGGTAATCAAAAGTGTACGTACGCTGCTATATGTATATGTATAAATATAAAAAATGGAACAAAAACGTAATATATGATAATAAAACATCCGAACAGATCGAAGATACAAAGGGGGACCGGAAAAACAACCAACAGAGCTACAGGAAGAGAACAAGTGAACAAGTACAGGTCATTCGTGGCCTTCTTTCATCAGTCAAAGTTTCCGGGTTTTCCTTACAGTTTGGAGACAGTTCAAATCTGGTTGTCCCAAAAACGACTGAGCTAAGAGCATTAGATTTTTGTAAGAAAGCGTGTGAATGCTTCCGACAAAGAAACAAAAGACGGAGAACATTTTACACAATTACAAATACAAACAAGAAAATAACAACAGGTATCTTTCTACTAATAAAGACGAATCAGATTGAGCTGATGTGTGTAGAGTGAACGCCTTGAGGCAGGACCATAGGAGATGGATATAAGAGATGTTTCGCGGTCGGTAGTCAAGCCAAGAAAGAAAGATCATGCCTGGCCGAATACCGGTCGCGTGGAAGAAGAGATGGATGGGGGCATAGGAATTGAAGGGTCAGGGGCAGAATGAGAAAGAGAGAAAATCAATGGGACAACGAGAAAGATACAAGGGAGATAAAGGAGGACGGAAATTAGGAATTAACAAAAGAGAGGACCAAGAAATGTGAGAGAGAGGAAGCGGGAAAAAGAAAAGAGGAAAGAAAGAAAAAAGTATGATGGGGACTAAAAGACGGGGTAAAAGAATTTTACCAATTTTAGATACATACTTCCAAGGTGAGCAAAAGTATACGTAACTCGTAATATGCATAGATAAATATAAGAAATGGGACAAAAACAAGGTAGATGACAATGAAATAAATATAAGGAGAGATAGACGATAAAAAGGCGGACAGGAAAAAAACAATTAGAGGAACAAAGAACAAGAAAACAGGCGGCCCTCTCTTTCTTTAATTCCTATTTTTCCTTCTCGTTTATCACCATTTGGTTCTCTCTCTTTCTCATTCTTCCCCTAATCTTTCAGTCCCTTTTCTCCCTATCCTTCTCTTCTCCTTCCACGTTCGGCCAAGCATGATCTCTCTTTCTTGGCTTGACAGATGTCCATCTCCTATGTTCCTGCCTTAAGGCTTTCACTCTATACATGTCAGACCTATTTGATTAGTCTTTATTAGTCGAAAGACACCTGCTGTTATTTTCTTGTTGTTTGTATTTGTAATTGTGTAACATATTCTTCGTTTTTTATCTTTATTGTACATATTTGCTTGCTTTTTCACAAAATTCTAATGCTTAGACGTTTTGAGGAAACAGATGTAAAGAAACGGCCACGAATGACCCGTATCCTGTCCCTCCATTTGTTGTTTTTCCTGTCCGCCTTTGTATCGTCGATCTGTCCGGAAGTTTTCTTTTCATCTATCGCGTTTTGTTCCATTCATGACAGAACGCACGCGTTACCTTTATACAGTACGTTTTAACTATTTTTCTAACGCGACTCTCTCTATTTCTATCTCCCCCTCTCATTCTTCCCTCTATTGTTCTTCGCCTCTACCTGTGACTACTATCTCTCTCTCTCTCTATCTCTTGTTACTCGTCCTTCGCCTCTCACCGTTACTACTACTATCTCTCTCTCTCTCTCTACCTCTCTTTGCTCACTTTTATTCTACTTCCTCCCCTCCTTTTCCCTCTGCTACTCTTTCTCTTCACACAGCTTTGGTCACGTGTGTCCGGCTGCTATTTCTTTTCGTTCTTGGAATCACCAAGCTCGCACGTACTTCTTTGCCCCTCCTGCACGTGCTTCACAGCGTTCGAGACATACACACTTCACGTCTGGCTGTACAGCCTTTTTGTTTGTTTATTTCACCGTTTCGTTTTCCTGTCTTGTTTTCCGTCCGCCACTACCCTCCACGAAAACAATTTAATTTGTGTTCGTGGGAAGAACCATTTTAACGATGCATACTGCCTTGATTCTTCGAAACGCCGGCGTTTTAATGGTGGCAGCTGATGATGGGGATGTTTCTATGTGGCCTGCTCGTTTGTTGCACCTTGTTTACCATTTTGTCCTTGTTCTTTTGCCACGTCATGTACCCAGTTATATATCTATATGTACATGTAGATGAACGTATATACATACATGTACATATATATGCATATACTCATGTATTGTTTATATATATATATATATATATGTTTTATAAAATTCGTCGGTTAAACCAGAACAATACGAAATAAATTCAAGGCAAATCACAAGGAAACAGGCATATGGATCAATGGTGACTTACAGTGCAGTCAATATATCAGGGTTATGAACACCTCTTCAAGAATTAGCGAATGTTGGAAATGTAGCCCTCCTCAGGAATTAGGGAATGCTGCAGACGTACATGCTTGTGAGTATGTGGGGAGTAGCCATGCGCAGAAAGTTGTTGTTATAGCAACCAGTTAGCTTTATGTAATTGTCTTCTGTTGTTGATACTCGGCTTCCGTTGGTGTATTAACATGACTTCGGAGATTCTAAGTGTCTGCTTCTTCACAGAAGTGTATGTCTGCATGTGTTCTTCTATGCGTATAAACAGTTTTCTTGGTGTGCTTCCGATGTATGATGCACCACATTTACTGCAGCTGACCTCATATACAACATAGGTATTTAGGCACAATTTGATGTCCTCCATTGGGCAATTTGATAACATGCACTCCTCAATGTTGTGAAAGGTGTTGTTCATATTCAGAACAATTTTTCAGGAATGAACCGGTGAGTATTATTGTTATGTATATATCTGTGTGCGTGTGGGGTTGGGTGTAATGACAAGTTTTTATGTATTGTTATATGCACATATACACTTATATACATATATATATGTGTGTGTGAGTGAATCATATATAAATAATTACGGGTATATACGTATACATGTATGTATGTATGTATGTATGTATGTATGTATGCATGTATGTATGTATGCATGCACGCATGCATGTATGCATATATGTATGTATGTGTATGTATATGTATATGTATGTATGTGTATGTATATGTATATGTATGTATGAGCTGATAATTTCCTGCTCAAATGGCTAACCAATGTTACTTGGACTGATATTCTGTCAGTAGACAGTATATTCTCAGAAGAGAGAAAAATTATCTGACAGAAACACAATATAAACCAAGATGATTGTGCCTATATTCCTGTTAGTAGACTTAGTAATTTTGCATTGATTGAGTTGCTCTGTAATATTTGTTTTTAAGTTAGGGGTGTGTTAATGTGTGTATACATGAAGGAATGTATGAGTTAATATGCTTTTAATTGAATGTATGAACAGAAACAGGCATGTCAAATATTTCATAAAGGTATATTCTATGTCATGGATTAGATATCCTCAAAATCTTACTTCCTTTTAGATTTATATTATCGCTCTATTAAACATGATGCGATTATGTTACAGAAAATTACCATGAAATTGTCTGTGGTCGAATTATATTATTGCTTTAGATTGTCCTCAATAATATTTTAGTTAGAACGGTCATGATTGTACAGAATAGCCAATGTGAAACAACTTTCCGTATTTTTTTATGACAGCGATGCCATTTTCCAACGGAAATTGAAGGTAATTACCAATGAAACACTTAGACGCTATTTTCTGTAATTCAGACTGCTTCGTGGTTCCGGCATTCAAAATGTAAAAGGACTTACGGGGATAGATCCTGGAGATGGCCATCTCCGTCCTGATGGCTGTGAGCAGGGATATGATTCGAGGGGGGGTGCAGAACTCTGGAAAGAAATTCTATTAATGATTCTACAATACACAAAGAGGGAACCAGTAGGAAATATGTCCATGTATTTCAAATTTCAATGGAGTCGAATTTTTTTTTTTTTTTTGTTATCAATCCTACATGGGACTGCGCCTAAATAGAAATGGGGAAACAATTCTAAGTTTCCTCACTGTGACTGTAGAACAGTCCATCCATAAACTATGCGTTGCTCATTATCAAATTCCGCTCCCTTTTAGAGTTAATCAGCGAAGTAACAATAAACTGTGCAATATTTGTCCAAGAAACAAGGTCAAGCCACTAGTAGACCATTGATAATGATACAGGGGAAATTTTATCATGGGCTACTATAGTTAAATATTTTAAACACTACTGTCATATTGTATAAGTTAAAATTTTGGGTTGTTCAGTATATTATTAAGAAGAATATTATAACAAAAGGATAAATAGGTTTCTGAATACTTTTGAGTATATACCAAATTTTACCACAATAGAGGGAGGAAAAGATATTACATAGAAATACTTTAATATTTATACATATTATATACTTAAATACTAACTTATTGGATGGTATCTGTGAGGAGTGATCAATTGGTATTTACTGGTATTTAATAAATGATTACTGAGGTACAAGAACATGCTAAATATATATTAATTACATCATAATCTAAGCAGTTTATTTTAAGTACTGGAGATACTAGTATTGTTTTTTTATAAGCTAAGCATGAATTTGTAGGGGTACAAAAATTAGATTTATTTAATAAATAAAGGCTATTATAAAATAATAGAATAATAAAATTATCAGGCATGGCAGAAGACCATAGAAAAGGAATAAAATAGCTTAATCACTAAAGACCATGATAAAGTATATATGCCTCATTAACATCAAGAGAGAAAGTTTATAGAAAATGTATAATAATAAAGTATTTTAAACTAAAAATTGTTTATTTACTTATCTTGCTTGTATCAATAAAAACTGATAATAAAGGAATATTGATGTTATAAGACATGCTAATTATATACTAATTATAAACTACGAGGTATATTATAGGTTTTAGAAGTTATTAGTTTTACTCCGTACATGATATTATAGTTTCTTGGGATACTTAATTAGAAGGGCTACTTACATAAAGGCCCTTATAAATACTAAGATTAGGTGAGGGGAAAAGTTTAAGAAAGGGATAAATAAAGTAATAACTAAAACCATTTTAAACAATATTGCCATATTGTATAAAGTTAAAATTTGGGGTTAACAAGAAGAATATTAAGAATAATATTATAACAAAAGGATAAACCTTCTTTGAATACTTTTGAGTATATCCCAAATATTATCACAATAGGGGGAGGAAAACAAATTTCATAGAAATAGTTTAATATTTATATATATTATATACTTAAACATTAACTTCTTAGATGGTATCTATAGAGATAGATCAATTGGATTTTACTGGTATTTAATAAACGAGCACTGAGGCGAAAGAACATGTTAACTATATATTAATTAAATTATAAATCTAATCAGGTTATTTTATGTAGTGTGGATAACGGGATTTTTTTAATTTAAGCTAAGATTGAATTTATAGGGGTACAAAAATTAGATTTATTAAAGGCTATTATAAAATTATAAAATGATCAGGTAGGTTATAAAATCATATAAAATAATAAAATAGCTTAATCACTGAACCCATGAAAATGTATATATATACTTTATTAGCATCAACAGGGAAGATTTATAGAAGATGTATAATAATTTATTATAAACTAAAAATTGTTTATTTACTTATATATATATATATATATATATATATATATATATATATATATATATATATATATATATATATGTCATACTAATATATACTTTTGTTATTTACACCACCTGTCCTCGTGTGTTGTTATTATTTGTATATTCTCCCATATATATATTCTAAATTATTAATATGGAAGACAGTGTAATGGAAACTTTATTTACAACAAATCTATTTACATACATATATATATACATATATATATATATATATATATATATATATATATATATATATATATATATATATATATATATATATATATATATATATATATATATATATATATATATATATATATATATATATATACAAATACACACACACACATCAATCTTCACCTCCACCATTACCTATCACGTAAATGGTTTTTGATGGCCTTTCAATCTTTAATGTGAGAAAACTTTCAAACCACGTCAGAAGGAAAATGTTTCATCTTAGCCGGTGATCGAACTACTTTCCCCGTTGAAATACCTCATAGTTTACACAACACTACAAGTTATTTGCCTTTTCAGAACACAGAATACGAACCAGAAATAGAGCAAACCATTATGTAATTCAGCTATTACTTTAATCAATACAACGAAGCAGATTTTTTATGTTCAATTTTTCCGTTTTTTTTTTTCCTTTCATTCGTTTCACTATTATTTGTCTGAACTAAATATAATTAAGATCAAATCTATTTATGTTTTAGATATTGATAATTAGTCGTTTGATACGACAGCTGAATCAGCATATCTAATGTTGTATGTCTTTCCCAACATGTTTAATATTTTAATCTGTGTCAGGAATTGATGTACTGTCTCATTTATTCATGTCGACCTAAGATTAGAAGCTACCTTTGTTTAGAGTATTTATAAATATCTATAGATGAAATACGATGACATCCGGATAAAGTATATGCTATAAATAATACAAATAATAGTCCATAGCTTACGATCTTTGCTAATCAATACAATCTATTAATAAAATTACAGTCTAATATAGTTTACCTTAGGAGAATGTTGTCATATATTCAAATATGTTCTTAATACGGAAACCTTAGAGAAAAAAAAACAAAAATGAAATATGATTCGTTGCTTGAAATTAATCAAAATATAGAAGCAAAACAGAAAGAGGATATTAATATAATCAATAGAAGATATAATGAAGGTAACTTCAATACTAATGAGCTATTATTCGTTCTGTATCGTATGTATGTATATACATATATATATATATATATATATATATATATATATATATATATATATATATATATATATATATATATATATATATATATATATATATATACATATATATATACATATACATATATATATATATATATATATATATATATATATATATATATATATATATATATATATATATATATATATATATATATATATATATATATATACATGTATACACATACATATAAATATATGTACATATACGCAACATGCTCACAGGAAGACAGAAACCATCTCACACATTCCTTCAATGTGGAAATATATGCCCCGAATATAAACACTCTTACCTAATTATGAAATATAAAAAAGCAATCTGGATGGATTTGGGGCAGGATAATAGTCCATGCATGATTTCAAAAGAAGCCCATATTGCAAAATTTCTATGAATGTTCTTTTTCTCAGATATCGGATAAGAATGCAATAGTGCTACGAGTATAACTGGAAGGATGAACATTCATCTACGTTGAAACATTTAGCAAGGAATTCGTTACACAATGATAAAGAAAATATATGATTGCCTACATTGTATTTGTTGAACTACTACACATGCAAACCCTGTAGCTACTCAACTAAACACGAGTAAAATCCAGATTCCTGAATGTTAAAACACGAAAATAGTTAGCCCGGATAAGAAATTTACTCAAAATTAGGTCCCCTACTACTTAAAACGACAAGATGACAAAGCTTTAATATCAATTCAAACCTGGCCAATTTTTTTCTTACGCAATGTTCAATGTTTTCTTGCTTATTTATTTTTCAGTGATGGTCCTCTGTTTGTATTCTTGATGAAATACGATGACATCCGGCGTAGTCAGCCGCATTTTTCTCAGATTCTCCATGTATTGTCTATGACGGGGGCTTCTCTTCTGGTAGTGAATAGCATCTCTCCTTCCTTCACGGACTTATTGATAGTGTTGTTTCCCATGGTGAATGCGTCTTTTGCATCTCTCTTGTGGTTATGGTTGCCTACCGCGAACAAGTTCTCTTGCCGCTACCTGTATCACGCTTAGGTACTTTTTGTTTTAAATGCTGCAAAGATGTGGGCCATAATACGTTTCTTTTCATAAACCGAACATATCAAGTCCTCTCTCTTTCTTGATTGGCATACATTTGTTGGTATGAGAAGTATGCCATAGACAACTTACACCAAAAAAGAGATATGGAAATGTTAAACGTATCCACTTTTAGGAGGGCTCATTTAGTCTACATTTTCGTAGATATTAGATCCACAGTTCCAAATCTTTCATCCTCCTAGCGATGTACTTCTTTCAGGATCATTTACTTGGTACATGCCTTCTTCAATTGTGGGAAAGGAGATCTGAGACATTGCTATCATTTCTCTCCCTCTCACTGTCATCTCTCTCTTCATCTCACTCCCGCTCTGTCTCTGTACCCAGCGTTCATTGTCTTCTTAGAACACATATATATGTTACAACATATTCATAAAGTCGATATTATTTTCATTTTCTTGTGAAGATATTCACTTCATGAATATGTTTTTAAATGCAGTAACTGTGGTGATGCAATGAAAAAGGAAATCGGTAATAGCATCAGTATACTAGCAGTTATGATAGTAAAGTAATTGTTAAAAAAATATACAGAACTACCCAATCACAGTTACCCTTTAATTTTCTTCGACTCTTTCTACTTTTCCTTGATCCCCCTGGAAATCTGTTTTGCATCAATTTTACCAAGTTTCTCATTGATCGCTTACCTTCTGCATAAACAACACAACTTCTCGGCCACACACATTTCCCACTGAATTTCCCATTTAAAAGTTACCCGTGCATTCACTTACCATTTGCTGTGGTTTTCTGCTCTGTAGGTTTTTTTTAACCGTGTCATCATACATTAATACGAGCGTATCAAAAACTATCACCTTTACCAGATTCTTTCGTATTTCTATGTTCTCGTACTAATCACTGTAATAATTTCATTTGAATATTCTATACTCTTCTGAGTTGTATTCTTTCCTCTTATTCTCTGCCTCTGTCTTTATTTCCCCGTCTTCTTTTCCATCTCTTCTCTACTCCACGCGTTCCTTATTCCCTATTTCTTTCATCACTGTTTTACTCACTGTGCCATAAACAATAATTCTTCCCTGTCCAACTTTCGCGCATAAATTTCACCACTATACCAAGCATCTTTCATGCTCAAACGAATGCAAGCTAGTGAAATGTATATATATTTCAGGCTTCAAACGGTACCAACCAATTTATAAGGCGTTCAAATCGACGTTTTCTACTGTCCACCCAAGCTATAGTTAGAAAACTATAGACTTATCATTTATTTCCTCTACCAGCACATGTCCGACAGATTTTTCATCCAACATCATAAACATATATTTTAGCCACAATATTCATACAATCTGTTTGCATTTCAACCTAGTTTTCTTCAACAATATCAGTTCATTCTGTAAAGATGTTTATATTATTATTATTATTATTATTATTATTATTATTATTATTATTAATGTGATTATGACTATTACATATAAATTTTGTTAATAGTATTCAAATTTTTAACATTAACTCGCTACTCTCGTTAGAAAATGTTATGATTACAATCGCACTCTTCATTATACAGGTTTTTCCTACACTTTAGTGCCAAGTTCGCAGTATGGGTAAGCCTCACTTCCACATAGTAAGGACAATTCTAAGTAGTTGACACCAGTAAAAACTACTCGTCTCTTAAGTAGAAAGCAAAGTATAACGCTGCTCTTTCTGGCATTAAACTTCATCACCTACGATTTATATATTCTTTTGAGAATTGCGATATGAAACTCACACGTCTTTATAGACATATCGATGCCTCTGTATACTATAGTACGTTGAGTATATGTGTTTGTATGGTCATGAATGCTGTACACATTTTTGATGATGCACAACAACACCAATTTCTTCAAACATTTATTATTTTTGACTTCACTCAATCAAAAGAAAACTACTTATTCTATATTCCCCACGTTCAGCTTTAGAAGTAGCCTCCCATCATATATTAGATTCTAAATTCCCCAATATTGTTTAATTATCAAACTCTTCCATCCACAAATCATCACTAAAGTATTCAGATTCCTCATTTACCATCATTTAACGTGATAAAAAAAGTGGCTCTTATAATATATCTCCCTGGGACGATCTGATATGGCAAACATAGTTTCAATAGCGTACGATGATTTATCTTTTTTCAATCCGCCTCCTAAAATGTTTCTCAGCTGCTTCCTAATGTATCCTAATGTATATATACTCTAAATATCAATACTTCAAAGGACAATGAAAATCCTGTTATTTTAAAAAGATCTTTGCGATTACATTCCTACAATTCTTGCAAGAATTTCTTCTAACTGTAAAAATAAACACGTGCCTACTTCCCATTCAATATCATGATTCTGTCTTTGAATATTTCCTATTATACAGATTTCCCTAGTGATATTACTTTATTTCTCAGTCGATGGCTTTACGTTTGACGAGATTCAAAGTGTAGTAATTAAGTTACACACATAAATTCACACACACACACATACATGCACACACACACACACACATTCACACACACATACATGCACACACACACATTCACACGCACAGACAACTCACATATTCACACAGAGGCACACACACATTCACACACACGCACACGCACACACATTCACAAATACACATTCTTTCTCCTTTCTTTTGCGTCATCACCCAATCTTGCTTTCTATCTCTCTCACTCGCTTTCAAATTCTCTTTTCCTCTATTACTATCATTTTCTCTGAATCTTTTAATCTGTCTCATTTATCCCGATTTCGCTTTCTATCTTACGCTTTCTCTCACTATGTCAGAATCCATCGAGTACTCTCTCATTATTTTTATTTGTTTTACGCTTCTTCTCTCCCTCTTCTTCTCCTTCCCTCGATCTCAGTGCACCACTATCTGTCTGTAATTTTAGACTTTAAATTTATAAAACTACATTACGGTCAGAGCACATTTGATGCATAAAATCTTGTACGCAAATGAATTCACTAATTTGCTGCATGTAGCGTGAAATAATTATGGTCATGTATTTCGTCACAAATCTACACTATTACACAAAACGGTACTTGCAATTTTTAATGTAAGTTATAATACATTAGTCCATTGACGTTAAATAGTATACAAAAGCATTTGAAATCATTACCCTGACTCCTGATCACACGATATAGCCATAGCTGAATTTCTTTTGATCATTCATTCACATAGCAGACCTGACTTGAAGCTAAGCTAGAAAGTAATACTTTGAAATTCTTTATTTTGATTTTGATTTTGATATATATATATATATATATATATATATATATATATATATATATATATATATTGTTAAATAAGATATATGAATTGTATCACACAATGAGTATAGGTTTATCGTTCTTGGAGGGATGAAAAATAATGTTGGCCACACCATGACTAGAATTAAATAAAAAATAAGACAGAAATAAAATATTTTGAGACACTTCATGATCGCTTTCATGTATTTATAATCTGAAGTGAATTGTAGCAAGTAATTTCTCACAACTTAAACCTTTTGCGTTCTATAAGTTAGTGACAAAAGTCATTGTTCTATAGTCCGGTCACAGCTTTATAAGGTACTGCTGTTAGAATTTATCAATGCAGTTCGATATTGATTTAACATTACACAGTCTAAAAAAATTTTTTTTTTAATTTCATTTTGAAATAATTTTAAATTAAAGTACTGCAATATCGGCTAAACAACTACTATAGACAGAAATAAATTCAGAATGTTGTTGTTATGGCATCAATAGTGAAAATGATATTTTGAATTTTGAAATCAATGTTTTGATGCCTTGTATAAGGAAACATGTGTTGAACACTCGGAGCACATTCTTTCAACTTCTAATTGAAAATATTTTATCGAACACACACAGGCACACACACGCTTACACACACACACACACACGCACACACACACACACACCCACCCACACACACACACACACACACACATATATATATATATATATATATATATATATATATATATATATATATATATATATATATATATATACATACGGTGGTTGTCTACTCCTTATGCAGCGTTTGACCACCTCCTGTACTTACACCTTAGAACCATCATGGCATCTGATGTGGCTTTTTAAACAAGATAATGTTTAGAAAAACCACCCACATAGATTGCATATCCGATTTGGACTACCAAGATCTGGAGATAAGTTCTGATCTTTGTGGATCTGAAAATATCTGCTGAGGCCTCCGTTAGGTGTGTACAGACATATATATAGGCAGAATAGTTGGTGGAGATTAAACATATATAACGAAAACATTCGGAGCTTATGAAAATCAAAACGTAAAAATTGTTGGCAAGAAAATATTGGATTGGTGTATTTACATTCAGTGTTAGCAGTATAGGGAATAATAGAGGGATAACATTAAAACTGAAATGAAAATGACCATTAAATGGAAAGACTATTTTTCAATTAGCAATTGATAAAACTGTAACTGCTGCAGTGAGCTCACTCGAGATGTATTCCTTTCGTTGTTGGAGAATGTCTTTCTGAACCAATGTTCCTCTTATTTCTTTACATTCATTTATATAAGGTCCTATGGCCATTTCTCAATGACCAATCATTAAAATGAACCAGTAGAAAACTTTTCAGGAACATCCTCCTGCCTTAGAGACTTCGAAGGAGAGCAATCAATTTACATTTAGATGTCTATAGAAATATTATTCTGCCAGAGAATAAATGATAACCACAATCAGTTTTAAAGCAACACCTAAAAGTAGTAATTACAAATTCTATTTCTTATCATCGAAGGACATTCAGACACGCATTTCAAGAACATAAAATAGTATCTGGTTCTACAATAGACACAACTATAACAACGGTGCCTATGATGTTAACAACAATGATAATAAAACTACAACTATTAATTCTACTACTTCTACTACTACTACTACTACTACTACTAATAATAATAATAATAATAATAATAATAATAATAATAATACAAGTAATAATAACAAAAACAATAACAACAATAATGATAATGATAATAATAATAATATGCGACTTATTTGCCACAAGGTTATCGTATGAAGCGGACACAATAAAAAAACTTAATGTGTTTAAAGTAAATAATGTGTTCTTTTCTGCTCTAGGCACAAGGTCCGAAATTTTTTTGGTGGGGACACGGTCGATTAGATCGACTCTAGTACGCAACTGGTACTTAATTTATTGACCCCGAAATGATGAAAGTTAAAGTCGACCTCGGCGAATTTGAACTCAGAACGTAAAAGAGAGGCGAAATACCACTAATTATTTTCTGCCAGCTCGCCACATAATAGTGAAATATAATACCCTGAAAATGAAGATTATCGTAGTTTTCCATATCCAAAGATAATCTGCATTAAAAATTGAACCTGTAGGAATGATTCTGATTGAAAAGATCTATTCTTAATACTTTCCTTTCTACGAGTACTCTCATTCAGTTGAGTCACGGACTAATTTCATAGTGTATGGCAGCTATTTCTATTAAATCAGTCGACCGTCTTGAAACTCACTTTTTCTGCATTGCATTGAAATAAGAAGTACTTATTACAGAAAGTGCGTAATAATATTATTATGGAGCAGTGGGGGCTGTAAATATGTGCTTCTGTGACAATATTGCGTATATAACCAGATTAAAGCGAAAAGGAAGTATATATGCATATGTGTGTATGTGTATATATATTTATATTTATATATGTATGTATATATAAATATATATATATATATATATATATATATATATATATATATATATATATATATATATATATATATATATATATATATATATATATATATATATATTTATATATATATATGTGTGTATGTGTGTGTATATATATGTGTGTGTATGTGTGTGTACATACATGTGTGCATATGTGTGTGTGTGTGTGTGTGTGTATGTGTGTGTGTGTGTGTGTGTGCGTGTGTGTGTTTATGCAAAATCATTATTGCGATCCCAACAAAGAAACAGAAGCTATATTTTAGATATTCTGAAGTCTCTCTTCAAAGGTTGAATAATGAATAGTTAAACAGAGCTTATAAAAATACAGGTTCTTTTATAACTAGGAAGTAGTGTCAATAAATACCATAGAGATTGGGAATTCCCAATTACAGCATAATCAGGGCGCTTGAAAATTATAGGATTGAAGTGCCTGTGTTACGGAGCGTGAAGTAAAGTTTATATGTCAAACAAAAAAGATCAATGGATATTATACGGAAAAAAACAGAATAATTAAAAGTAAAATACAATACATACATATGAAAGAGCGTTTACAAACAGGAAAGAAACAGGCGTTTATAGGCAGTTTGTCTAGCAGGAGAGAACAGAACAGGACTATTGTGTGGAAAATCGGAAATAAGTAGAGAATCATAGTGATGATTTATAACCCAAAATCTTCAATGATATATACATATGTCTCCCCCTCTCGTTCTGCTTCCTTCTGCTGTCCTTGCTTCTCCCCCTCACTGCTATACAT
Organism: Octopus bimaculoides; assembly: GCF_046866305.1. Lineage (NCBI taxonomy): Eukaryota > Metazoa > Mollusca > Cephalopoda > Octopoda > Octopodidae > Octopus > Octopus bimaculoides. The sequence goes on along the minus strand of NC_142930.1, from coordinate 35,934,159 downwards.
CTCTCTCTCTCTCTCTCTTACTCTCCCTCCCTGTCTCTCGTCGCTCACCTATGTTCAACTTCCTCCCTTTTCCTCTCTCTACCACTCCTCGTTGATCACACGTGACCTGTGGTTACCTCTTCCTTTCTCCCTTCGGCCAGCATAAAGGCAAGACTAACTACTATCTCTCTCCGCTCAAGTTCGTCACATCACAGCGTTCAGTATTCTCCTCTCGTTCGGCTTAATGGCCCTTAACGTTGTTTCCACTGTTTAAGTTTTCCTGTCTTTGGTTTTTGTCTGCTACGTTGGAATGCTAGCATCCGCTTAGCAGTTTAATCCACTCCGCGGGAAGAGCTATTCTAAGAACTCATTCTTCCTCATCTTCGAAACACCTAGTTTAGAATAAAGGCAGCTGATGAAGGAAAAGTTCTATAAGTAGATTGTTTGTTTTCCTATGTGTTCATTCTGTTGTCCGTAAAAAAGTCGTTTTTTTGTGCTTTGTTTATGTTCCCGTTCCTTTTTTGTCAACGTTTTTTGACGTCCTGTACTTGGATATGCATCTATATATACATGTAGATGTAAGTATGTACATATATGTATGTATACATGCATATGCTCATATATCATTTGTATTATATATATATATATATATATATATATATATATATATATATATATATATATATATATATATATATATATATATATATATATATATATATATATATATATATATATATATATATATATATATATATATATATATATATATATATAAACTGATACAGACATAGGGTAAAAATTAATAATTAATCGATAATTAGTAATTCTACCAAGTAGTTCGGTGTGTTAAAAACCATTATCGGTAAATATTTAAACACGATTTAAAATTTAGGGTTCAGCAAGTATTGCTTCACCACACACCGAAAATTAGAAATAGCAGCCAAAACTATTCTTTCTCTACTAAAATACGACTCCCAAAAACAGTAATACTCGCAAACTATAGTGGCAAGAAAGGGAAATATAACGAATCTACTCGACCTTGATTAATTTTGGACGCGCGTTTCTAGATCGATGATGTGTAAAAATATATTTACCCAAACAATCAGGTAGATTCGTTATTTTTTCCTTTTTTTGCCTTTGTAGTTTGCGAGTATTACTGCTTTGGGGAGTCGTATTTTAGCAGTGTGTGGTGAAGCAATATATATTACTCTTTTACTCTTTTACTTGTTTCAGTCATTTGACTGTGGCCATGCTGGAGCACCATCTTTAGTCGAGCAAATCGACCCCATGACTTATTCTTTGTAAGCCTGGTACTTATTCTATCGATCTCTTTTCCCGAACCGCTAAGTTACGGGGACGTAAACACACCAGCATCGGTTGTCAAGCGATGTTGGAGGGACAAACACAGACACATAAACACACACACACACATACATACATATATATATATATATATATATACATATACATGACGGGCTTCTTTCAGTTTCCGTCTACCAAATCCACTCACAAGGCTTTGGTCGACCCGAGGCTATAGTAGAAGACACTTGCCCAAGGTGCCACGCAGTGGGACTGAACCCGAAACCATGTGGCTGGTAAGCAAGCTACTTACCACACAGCCACTCCTACGCCTATATATATATATATATATATATATATATATATATATATATATATATATATATATATATATATATATATATATATATATAGAGAGAGAGAGAGAGAGAGAGAGATAGATAGATAGATAGATAGATAGATAGATAGATAGATAGATAGATATGTATATATATATATATATATATATATATATATATATATATATATATATATATATATATATATATGTATATATATATATATATATATATATATATATATATATATATATATATATATATATATATATATACTCAGGAAGACAGAGGCAGGAAAGGGCAAAAAGAGCCTTGTATTGGATGTTTTATCAAGGCATGTGCATTTCACTATACAAATATGATACTGTACAAAACCGAGTGGCAGAGTACGGCTTTTCATCGTTAATTGTTACTAATATAAACATTAGTGGATTAGACTATGTATTTATGTATAGTGAATACATGTAAACAAATAAGTGTACAGAGAACAAAACTTGTGGTTGCTAATCCACACAAGGATGAGTACCTTCCAATGAGATTTCATCAGGGCACCCTGATTTATCGCATACAATATGCCCGTGATCAGGCCAGGAGTCTCCGCATGTAAGAATCACCATATTGGCTCTTAGTAATAATCTATCAATTGCTTGCTCCACTTTTGACATCTAATCTTACATTATGTTTTGCTTCCTTATTCCTGATGTTCTGTGAATTCGTTCCTCAGTTCTTTGTTTCCTACCTGAAGAACTGTTACCTATATGCTGTTCCAAATGGAAATGTGCTCTCCATCGCATGAGTTGCGTTTAGGTTCCATTTAATTTCAATAGATTATATTATGCAGCTGTTTATCTATTCATGTTACTTTTCTCCCACTGTCCCACAGAAAGAGGAAAGCTTACTTATTGTCCCTCTTCTCATCCTCACAAGGTTACATTTTTTTGTCGAAGCAAAGGAAGAGGCTGGTCTCGGTTCCTGACATTTCTGACGCTACTCTTGCAGCTCTAACCTGTAGTATTACTGGCAGTGTACTGAAAAAATAAACATATGCTAGAGTACTTCATTGCTAAACTTGTTTTTCTCCACAGTATCAGAATGATATCAAGTATATTTTACTGGCTCATGTGTAAGAGATGCGCGTTCGAATCAACATCACTCGTAATATTGCGTTTTGTCCCTGCCCTCACAAGTAAGTATGGTTCCAAAAATTTTCAGTTTCAGGGAGGGTTATCAAAACTTTCGTACCTCACCTACTATGTATCTTGTAGCAACGCTCGTTTTGTGTCATCCCCATGTTTCATGATATAAGTATTATCGCAGCTATATAAGGCAGCAGCACTGCCTAGCATACATCGTTTCCTCGAGGACAAACTGAAAACGTTTTTGTTGAGAGATGTGTAACATTTATCATTAATTAAGCAAGGAGGCAAAACTTTTCTTTGTTAGGAACCCGATATATACTTAATATTTATCTATAGATGAGGCGGCGAGCTGGAAGAACGTTACCGTTGTAGTCAAAATATTTCGCGGTATTGCTTACGTCTTCACGTTCTGAGTTCAAATCCGCCAAGGTAGAATTTGGATTTCATACCTTAAGGGTAGATAAAATAAGCAACAGTTGACCACTGGGGGTCGATGTAACCGACTTACCCTATCCGCCGAACTTATTGGCCTCGTGCCAAAATTTGAAATCAATATTCATCTGTAGGTGATAACACTAGCAAGATCCTATTTCCTACAAGTTATTTTCTTTGGTCACAGCTAGCTTGTATAGGGTTGTAGTACGGAAGTCTACATTTACCCCCTCGAGAGAGGGGTTAAGTCGATTACAACGACTTTAGTGATTAACTGGTACCTATTTAATCTACCGGTACCTATTTTATCCTCAGTGGCAATATTTTCTTCTTCTATATTTTACCAGATGTAATAACTTGTCCTGAACTTTCCCAGGTTTATAATCTTAAGAATATTATTTCTCTTGCTTGTATTTTTTCCATGTAATCCATGTTTTTTCCAGGTTATGCTATTATGATAACTAATAATGTATCAAATGTGTCAATTAGCGGTGCTTTTGATAATTTTTTCCTTACCTCAATGATGCTGGTAACATATATTAAAAGTCTCCCTATGGACCCATATTCATAAAAAAATATAGAACTATATTATCACTCCCAAATTGAAAAACAAACACTCATAACTTCTTTCTTTGAAAACTTCATTGCATGAGATTGATAACATCAAATTAGTCAAATTGAGCTCTATCATTTAAACTTAATTAGAATATAGTTTGCTTTTGAGTGGCTGTGTGGTAAGTAGCTTGCTTAGCAACCACATGGTTCTGGGTTCAGTCCCACTGCAGTGGCACCTTTGGCAAGTGTCTTCCACTATAGCCAAAGCCTTGTGAGTGGATTTGGTAGACGGAAACTGAAAGAAGCCCGTCGTGTATATGTATATATATATATATGTATGTGTGTGTATGTGTTTCTGTGTCTGAGTTTGTCCCCCCAACATCGCTTGACAACCGATGCTGGTGTGTTTACGTCCCCGTAACATTAGCGGTTCAGCAAAAGAGATCGATAGAATAAGTACTAGGCTTCCAAAGAATAAGTCCTGGGGTCGATTTGCTCGATTAAAGGCGGTGCTCAAGCATGGCCGCAGTCAAATGACTGAAACAAGTAAAAGAGTAAATTGACCTTAAATCCAATGTTTTGCCTTATTTTTTTTTTCATGATATTTTACCTCATAACTGTCTGGATTCGAATTTTTGTTGCATGGGGCCATAACTATGAAATTCTTCATGCTTTCTGCTGTCATTGAAGCTAGGATAAATACATTTTGCTTCTAAAATAAAAAAAAATAATGTAAACTTGATTGGTAGCGTTACATACTCTCCTATAACGTTGCTACAAATTTTGAGGTAAATCCTACTGGACCAAATCTCAATTTTTCGTATGCCAAAATGTAGCTTGGGAACGGTCTTATTCAAAACTGTTAACAATTTTTGATTTGGTTAATTAGTAACAAGGTCTGAAAGATGTTGCGTGTGAATATATCGCTGCCTTAAGAATATTATTCAACTACTACCGTAGTTGAATAAGTTTTATTTCTGATTTTCTGTTCTTAAATAATTTTATTTGTTTCAAAAAATTGAGGAGAACGCACTTGCAGCTATCAAGTTTGTACCTTGCATATACACTAGTTGTCACGTTTGTTGTTAAATTAGATTACTAAAATAGGCAAACAGTTAAAAACTATATTTAAGTGAACTTTCTCCTCTATACCTGGTAAAATAGATCGTCTTCGAGATCTACGAAATCAATAAAATTAATAAAATGCACCAAAGCATTTCGTACTCATAGAGCAACCCGTAAGAAAAATACAAAAACTAAACTTTGAAAACCGTACTCTGGAAAACGCTACCATAGAAAACTATGGTAGCAATAACAAAATCAACAACGATGACGAAGAGGCAAAATTAGTAACAATGAAGATAAGGTAATGATATCGTTGTAATAATAGTAGTTAACATAAACAGTTTTCTAATAAGTGATTTTAATAACATTTATACTAGATTCTGAATAAATTATCAAGGTGAGAAATGAAATCAACATCAATAATATAATATATCAGAAGACAATCTATCATTTTTATCCTCAACACGTATTGATGTAGACCTTAGGCTATTAGAAAGGTATTTTGGAATATCCCATATAAGACTATAACATAAAGGCAGGCAAATATAATGGGTGCCAAAAAGTGACCAAACGAAGACTTTTAAATCTTCGGAGAAGCAACTATGTTGTAGAGACCTTTCTATCATATTTTCATATGGAAGATGAAGAGGAAATACTAAGGAATCTACAAGCTAGTGATTAGATTAAGAATACGGCTGCTAAGCTAATATGTGGCCAAGAAAGGCTCCTACATGTCTATCGACCAAGTGGTTTTGGATACTGAAAAACAACTTGAGACTCGAAAAGTAGAAGCTGAAACATAATATCTATTTTATATCACAAAGCAAAAGCCCGCATGCCAGAAACTGCAAAGTATACACCCTGCTGTAGAATTCAAAATAAAACTATAGAATATATGGTTATAAAGAAAGCGAATAACTGCTGTAATAGATACCAAGCTTTAGACAAAAGAAATTCTATACATGAAGGAGTGAGGGGCTTCATAAGTTACAAAGAATGCCACTAATTTGGAATCTATACATAAAGTCAATATGATTACACTCTGAGAAATGCTGTTTCACTTGGACATTGAAATTACGATATATAGCCTTGACGCTAATATGAAACATCATCAGGAAAATGCTAACCTAATCGATATATTAATTTTCAGATATCTCATATAAATGGAGAAAAAAAAAACAGAAAATAAAAATCTGAAAATAAGAGATTTTCAGAATATGGTGATTGAAAATAGAACCCTTTTCTATAATAATAATTGAAATTATAAAAACAGAAGCGGAAAAAATATAACCAAATGTGCGTGCTCTGGTAGGTGCATGGGTGTGTGTATGTGTGAGTACATGTGTGTAGTATGGTTATATCTGCCTGTGTTTACGTGTATATGTGTATATATGTGCATGTTTATGGTATGTGTGTGGAGGATGTGTGGGGGGATTTGTGGAGGGGGGGGATTTGTGGAGGGGGTGGATGTGTGTGTGTACTCTTAAAGATTGAATTACTGGTGTAATCTCGATATTGAGAGGATGTAGGTTTCTATTCAGTGTTAGGAAGCCTTCAAGTCTGCAAATATCAATATTGTTGAGGTGCAACTCAACAATATTGATATTTGCAGACTTGAAGGCTTCCTAACACTGAATAGAAACCTACATCCTCTCAATATCGAGATGTCCAGTATTCTATGCATAACTGTACATTCTAATATGGGATTTACAATATTTTAGTGTTAAGTTGTAACAATCTATATTTCTTGTGCATCAATCGAAAACTAACAAGCAACTAAACGAGTGCCACTACAAACCCACTAATAACACGACTGAGCTATTTTAGAAAACAACAAAGGAGTGTATTACTAATTATAGATATGAATCTAATTTTAGTTTCGACGAATGAAGACTCCAGTGATTTAGATTTTTTTAAATATACTTTTTAAAATTATATATGTCATTAATCATCATGTCTGTCTGTCATTATTTATGTTTTGTCTGAGTATGATGCTGTCATGCATACAATTAAAATATACTACCAATTTCAGTCGCTTAAAAAGACAATATAGATATACTGAAATAAAAGGGAATATATAATGAAATAAAATTGAAGTTAAATCGCTCTTTCTAGGAGCTCACATTTTTTTTTTTTACGTGAAGGAGTAAGCGAGAATGAATATGTCTATATCACATTTAGCTGTAATCGAAACTCTAAATACTAAAAGTTAACGAAAGTAAGTTAACTATGCAATGAATTATGCCGAGGAACCATTATCCCGTACAGCATTGTCTCTTCGCGAAATGATCTGAAATTATCACCAATAATAGCTAGTCAAGCATGTGAAGCTTACTGTCCGAGTAAATTTCAGATATCCTTCCCAAGCCATTCCTCAAGGACCTCAAAAGTGTCAAAAAGAATAACTTAAATAAGGAAAACCAACCTCCGAACACAATCACACAACTTAGGAATTGAGACCATTAAATTCTGGTTGAATAATTATACAAGTGAACTGATTTGTGCATAAATATGACGTGATATAAAGGCAAAATTTATTGTTAAGAACAAGAATTGTATGTTAAATGACAACTTTTTCAATAAAAACTTCGACAGCGACAGGGCGAAAACAAATCTTCTCAATTGCATATCTAATTATGGGGTCTTTAGAGATTTGGTGCACCAAAGGTCACAACGAAAATGTGGAAACTTATTCTTCAAACACATACAAGCAACCTGGAAATGTTACCTCGATGATTGCTTCAATCCATGGAATGAAAGCATAGTGAAACTAAAAGAATTTGGAACACTCTCCATGAAATTATGAAAAAATATATAATTCCCATAAGAGAGGAATATATATTTACTATGTTTGAGTGTAGATGATCGAGGGGCAGATAATTTTTTCCTGCTTTGCCAAGGATGTTTGCCATTTTCAGGATGTTTCAAGGATGTTTCAAGGATGTTTGCTGTTAGTTGATGGATGGGATGTCTTTTGTCCATATGTTTTTGTGTCTGTGCATTCAAGCATATTGAACTAAAGATCAGATACAAGGATGTAGGCGGGAGGAATTTGTGTAGCACATGCACATATATGTGAATGTATGTATATTTCTTTAGAAAAGTATGAGAGGTCCTTCCAGAGGCATAAGCTAATAAAACCAGATTCCCGAATTCTGTGATGTGTATATTCTCCCTTGGGCAAGACGCCGGACAGTCAGATGAACACTCATTCATGCCGGCTGAGTAAACTGGAGTAGCGTGGAAGGGAGTATGTTTTCAAGAACACAATACCTCACTCGGTCCATGATTCGAAACCAAAATCACGGGACTTTGAGTGGAACACATGTTTACAATACCATAATCACTAAGCCATGTGCCTTCATACACACACACACACACACAAAGGTGTATATATATATATATATATATATATATATATATATATATATATATATATATATATATATATATATATATATATATATATATATATATATATATATATATATATATATATATATATGGAAAAAAGACAAAGTAGAAAATGCAAAAGTACTTTTATAAAGAACATTACGGAACCGGTTTCGATCCTTGAGATCTTTTCAACAGTAAATATGAATAATAAATTTTTGGAAAATTATTGAAAAATGAAATTTTGGTAAATTAAAAAAAAAAGCTTTTTTAAAAACATATTTGTATAGTATTCAAGTAACAGCGGCATTTTTCTTGTTCCTGCCTGTCTCTGTTTCACTTGTTAACTCTTGTGGGTTCGAAGAAGGACTGCTATGATAGTAACAGTGTTAATTGGTTGGGTGTTCTGACATTGACCTGTTGATGGACGCAGTGATCTGTATTGTTTATAATGTTTGCGTGGGTGTTATTCTAGACAGCAGTAGTAGTACTAAAGTAAAGGAGGAGGTGGTGGAAAGGAAGAAGATGACGGAAAGATGAGGGATGGGCAGAGAAAGAGAAATAGTAATAATAGAATGCAGGATAGTGTGATAGTAACTAGTCGAGTGAGTAGTGATTGGGGTTGTTTTTTTTTAAATATTTTTTTTATTTTTTTATAAATTCATGCGTATCTATTTGGAGTTTATCATTTTTAATATTTGTGTGTGTTTTATTCTAAGGTCGTGGTAGATATGTCATTCGTTGTAGATGCGTTCAGAAGGGGTCTGTATTGTGTGATGAAGAGAGATTCTTTACTTATTCTTGGGCTGTAGGATGTATCGTCTCTGAATTGGTAGAGGGGAAAGATTCTGAAACTAGGATTATTATATTTTCAGTGCCGGGTCACTTGTTAGTTCTCTCATGAATGTCACTGGTAACATAGCATCCAGAACAACGTGTTGCATGGTCGGATCGGTAGAGACTAAACCAGTGCCCACCAGTCTTTGCGCGTAAGATGGATTGCCAGAAACACAGGAGATCTATGAACAAGATGTGTGAAAAGAATAGTTGAACTGAGTGTAGGTTCTGCATCTATCTAGCAACAGCACGGCCTGTCAGAAACTCTGGTGTCCGGTATGGTGGAATGCCACCGGAAATTATGCACCCCTTATCTTTTGTTAAAGCATATCTTTGGGAAAATGTTATTCTGATGTAAACCTGATATACAAGGAATGGCATTGAAAACTTTTGGGGATCTTTTGCTTGTGCATCAGATCATGGCGCTTCCACATTTCTGATCCTGTGACC
>NC_142930.1:35917169-35919669 GCF_046866305.1 Octopus bimaculoides | reverse complement strand
AGCTGATATTTCTAACGTGTCACGTAATGCGTAGAGGCTGCATTTTGAACTAGAAATTTTTCTTTCACTCTCCTTGGGAAAATGCTGAAAAAGACCATCCCACACCAAAAAGAGATTCGTGAATATTTAAACTGAAACAAGTATTTCCACGCCTGTGTACATGAGTGATGGATTATGGCGACGGTTTTTTTTCACAAGACGTAAGAATTCCAACGCCTTAGCAACTGTGAACTTATAAATTTTAGAATTAGCTCCAGGATGGATTTGTTCAATAACCAGATGTGATTTGAGAAGATCGATACGTTAATATATAACTAGAACAAATAGTATTCAAAGTCTGTTCACATAATTCAAGTTTTCTGTCTATCAGATGGTTTCTAAATAATCTGAAAATAAAGTCTGGGAGGTAACTTATAAATACTTTGAGCTTAGCACTTTAGTGAGTGAAAATTTTTATGGTTGAACTATATAAAATATATCGATAATACAAGCTTCCCTAACTGTTGATTATGTAGCTATTTTGATCTGCAGACACATGCATACCTGTATGATTAAAAAAATTTACTCCATATCAACCTCATTTACGATTCGATTCTTTCGTGTGACACGTCAATCAAATATCTTCTATTACAGACTCGAGTTTATTTAAGTGTTATGTGTCATTTCAGGTAGATAGAATTTATGTCGAAATCTCCTTAGAAGGGGAGTTTTAGTTCTTAGGTACTTAAGGTGAAAAGATTTAAGTACTTAAGTCCTTGGGTACTTAAGTCATAACCACCCGACTCTCTCGCACATTCAATCTAATCTAACGTGTTGTAAGCCTTCGGGTTAGATCTCAGTTTCCTGGAAAGCTTCTATCCCTCTACTTTTTTTAATATCTAGAATAGTTTCATAGCGACTGCCCATCCGTCTATACGAAACACATAAGGCCGCTTCAGTACATGTCAAATACATGTCATTCATATTTGCATCTTAGTTCTAGAAATATGATCAAATATGTAATACACAAGGCGACCAGCTGGGTGATTTTCATTGAACGCATGTTAGACTTAAAAGGAATTATTAATGTTACATGAAATTCAATACATTCACCGAAGATCACCAATGAGAACTAACACAAAATAAGATTGCATTTACCCTTCTAATTGACGTCACCAGACTATGGTTTCTGCTTTTATGCCATATTTATATTTATATATAAAGGAATATGCAGAGTAATGTTATTCAAGCATTTCCGTAAAGCTTTAGGAACCTGACCCAAGGGTTATAACTTTGAGTAAATTTGGTTTGCCATAAACATCTTACTATCTTCTATTCTATTCACCAAAGATATTATGGAGTATCTTTAACATGAAAATCATCATCATAAAGGCGTCGCCATATTCGATGTTGTTGCTCAACCTGCTTTTGATAGCTTTCAAATATTTCTCAAATCGTAACTTACTTTAACTCGAAAACGCGCAGTTGTTAGGAGTAGAAAACTTTCGGTTATAGTTTTCCCTATTTAGAAATAAAAAGAGAATGGAAAATGAATATAAGCAACCTGCTAAAGATTTTAGCTCAGACGGCGTAGAGAAAAAATACAATCTGTTATGCTCACATTCTTTGTGAATGGTGCGTTGTTTGAATACACATGAGGCGTCGCTAACACAAGGAGGAACGAGGAGTTCTGTCTGAAAAAGTTTCATAATAGCAAGAGAGTGAAAATAATTTACCTTGTTAGCTGTTCTTGTGATTCAAGTGTAGGTAACATTTGGTGGTGTTGGCAGCTGTACTGCTGGTGCGGTTAGTTGTGCTGATGGTGTTGTAGTGGTTGAGGAAAGCTTGACACTAGACTTTATGATGGTTAATGAAAATTTTCCATCTTAGAGAATATATAGCAGAACTGAAGGTTTCTAATCTAGATAGCTTCCGAAGTTTGACAGGGGATCAATTAGCATATTCCTGAAAGTATGCAATGAGACGTTGTGAATTTGATACCCGTGAATATTTGTATGTGAGTGTATCTGTGTACGTGTTTGATTGTATATTTAAGTATGTGCGTTTATGTCTGTATATAAGTATGTATCCGTGTATGTATGTATGTATATATATATGGATTTCTTGGTGTATGTATGTATATATATGTATATAACTGGTGTGTGTGTCTGTGTAAATCTACGTTCTAGGCATATAAACATGGTACATTTAACTATTTCTTTTTGGACTGAAAAAAATTATGAACGACTTTATTCGAATTTCGATCCCAACTGGGGTCTCGCCAGGGGTATCTATATAAATAGTCGCACGCACACACACGTGTGTGTAGTTGTGTAACAGACTTCTTTCATTTTCTTTCTAACACAAGCACTCAAAAGTCTTACATCGACTCAAGGCTATAGTAGATGGCACTTGTCCAATAAAATTTCACGCAGTGGGATTGAATCCACAAACATATGATTGGGAAGAAATCTTCTTACCACAAGCCACGTCTGGACCAAGAAAAATATGTGTTTGTATA
>NC_142930.1:35909669-35912169 GCF_046866305.1 Octopus bimaculoides | reverse complement strand
AACTGCATTTTAGTTGCTCGTTTCAATAATTTTCAATAACGTTAACAATACTCTTCGAAGCACAGTTCTTGCATAATACGTGTGTAAATAAGAGATATTATGAAATTGTATATATGTGTAAGAGATTAGATTGCACGAATGTGGACAATGAAGTAACTGTCATCCCAGTAGTTGTATGGACATTAGAAATATTATGAAACGCGTTTGAGAAATTTGTAGAAATTGGGATTGAAATGAGAGCAGAGGGCTCAGAAAACTGCTTTCATAGGAGACAGCGACGATTTTGTGATTGATACTTGAATGATAATATCTGTGATTGATACTTGAATGATAATATCCTGGAAAGAGATCCTGTGAGATCCTTGTCAACAAGTTACCGTCTGATCTTGCACAATTAATCGCAAGTACAATCGAGATCTCTGAAAAGTGAAATAGAAATAGAGCATGTCCCTTAGTGATTGACAATATGTGCATCTCTGATCACGAGCAGAGGTGGTGGAGGAACATCATAGCTAAGTGTTGGGAGGAATTTTCTAGATACTGCTGTTTTATGAAGGTATTGTATCTCGTCGTTGAAAGCTCGTAATAGGGAGTAATTAACAGTCGACAACTGAGGAGGTGTTAGACTTCTTTTGATATTTTGTCTTCTACTTATCTCACTATCTCACGTGTGATCACGTATTTTTCACTCGTCCTGTGCTTGATGTATATTATATATATATATATATATATATATATATATATATATATATATATATATATATATATATATATATATATAGATAGATAGATAGATATTTATTTATTTATTTATTTATTTATTTATTTATGTGTTTCAGCCAAGTGGCTGCGGTCATGCTGGTGCAGCACCAGATAGACATATATATATATATATATATATATATATATATATATATATATATATATATATATATATATATATATATATGTGTGTGTGTGTGTGTGTGTGTGTGTGTGCGTGTGTGTGTGTGTGTGTGTGTGTATGCCACGTCATGTACCCAGTTATGTATCTATATGTACATGTAGATGAACGTATATACATACATGTACATATATATGCATATACTCATATATTGTTTGTATCACGACAGAACGCACGCGTTACCTTTATAGAGTAAGTTTTAACTATTTTTTCTAACGCGACTCTCGCTATTTCTATCTCCCCCTCTCATTCTTCCCTCTACTGTTCTTCGCCTCTACCTGTCATTACTTCTCTCTCTCTCTCCTTCTCTTGTTACTCGTCCTTCGCCGCTCACCGTTATTACTACTATCTCTCTCTCTCTCTCTCTCTCTCTCTCTCTCTCTCTCTCTCTCTCTCTCTACCTCTCGTTGCTCACTTTTATTCTACTTCCTCCCATCCTTTTCCCTCTGCTACTCTTTCTCTTCACACAGCCTTGGTCACGTGTGTCCGGCTGCTATTTCTTTTCATTCTTGGAATCACCAAGCTCGCACGTACTTCTTTGCCCCTCCTGTACGTGCTTCACAGCGTTCAAGACATACACACTTCACGTCTGTACAGCCTTTTTGTTTGTTTATTTCACCGTTTCGTTTTCCTGTCTTGTTTTCCGTCCGCCTGCTTGTTTGTTGCACATTGTTTACCATTTTGTCCTTGTTCTTTTGCTACGTCATGTACCCAGTTATGTATCTATATGTACATGTAGATGAACGTATATACATACATGTGCATATATATGCATATACTCATATATTGTTTATATATATATATATATATATATATATATATATATATATATATATATATATATGTATATATATATATATATATTTAATATACATCAAGTACAGGGGACGAGTGAAAAATACGTAAACACATAATGGAGATAATTACGGGACAAAATGCGAAAAGAAGTATAACCCTTCCTCAGTTGTCGACTGTTAATATTAATAAAGGAGCGCATAATAAATAATTTCACTGGACAATTACCCAGATGCCTACACTCAGATAAACACACATTTACGTTTTACAATCCAGACCATATATAACTTGATATATATAATGCGCCCACAACTCGTAATACACATGCACTTGTGGAACCATATTTGAATAACTTGTATTTGACATACGATCTTGCAATCTAGATCCATATATGTATGTCCAGGCCAACGTAACCGGCGTTTGTATCTCAATACTCAGGATATCGGCATTCCTCAGGACCTGTGCATCTGGAGTTTTTAAGGTCCAACCAACATTCTGATTGAAGCGTTCAAGGACTTTTACACGAGGCTCGTAAATGGTCCATGTTTCGCATGAGTAAAGGAGCGATGTCTGTACAAATGCACGGTACACAGCAATTTGTGTTCGCTATGTTGGGACCAGACAAGAAACCTGATGGATTCAGGTGCTATCTGCACCATGAAAGATATTTCATCAACCAGGAAGCAAGAACGGCTAAGTGGACTGCCCAGGTAGGCAAATTTGTCTACCACTTTCGATAGTGTTCCTTCAACCAAGATAGCT
>NC_142930.1:35897169-35904669 GCF_046866305.1 Octopus bimaculoides | reverse complement strand
ATTCTACAATGAATCAATTATTAGATATATCAACTAGCTGATATATGATCATTTACACGGAGGTGTCTATTGAATATCGAAGCAAATTAGTCACTCACCGCTGCTCTTCTATCTTTCAACTTTAGCGTTCTTTCAACCCAGTTTTAAGACACGCCACTCTGGTCATATCGTTATATCGTCATCCCAGTTCCGTTCCGCATGGAAAGATGTTTAAAAGGCGACTTTACCTTCCGAGACGACTATAGCTCAAGCATTGTTACGCACCATGAGATTCATATGAATTTATGCATTTTGTCTTTAATGAAATAGTGCGTGCAGTCGTTCAAATACTTGAAGTAAAACAAATAATCTGGAATTTAGTGTATTCCTCGGAAACACTACAAGTTTCATTCTAGTGTCCTATACACACACATGCGCACGCACCCTCACACCCACACAGCCACATAGATATACATACACATACACACATACAGACGAGTCGAATAAGAGAAGGAAAAGAAGGAGATAGAAGATTGTCAGATAAATACACGCACAGATAAAAACACAGCGACATGTAAGAACACAGACCCATGCTTATGCACACTCACGCACGCACACTCGTATATATATATATATATATATATATATATATATATATATATATATATACACACACACACATATACATACGCGCGCGCACACACACACATGTAAATCCCAGAACGCAGAATAGTTGTAAAAGTAACTTAATACATCGGGTAAATACTATTTGAAGACGAAAAAAGTGACCAGTAAGCCGTACAGAGAATCGAACTCTGTACGTCTCAAACTCCAGGTTATTTCTTTATACCCTGTCAGGCAAGGGTCACTTAGTTTAATAGTACAGAGTCCTTAGCCGAAATGTTAGAAATGTAGTGTTGACCACTTTGTTCCGTGGTGCACACACATACACACACGTGCACGCACAGACACACACGTGCACGCACACTCACTCACACTCACACACACATATATATATCCTTCCTTCGTCAAATCAGGAGCAACGTATGTTGCAGTATCTGGCGGTTGCCCTGGTTACGCAGCGTCTCCGTCTATCCAACATTCTGTGGCAACCTGTCTTTTGTTGCTATTAGCTACATCATGAAAGAGTCAAGTGAGCTTGCTGTAAAGGCGCTCAACTACATACTGTGGACGCACAGCTTGTTACAACTTGTCCCCGACCCCAATTTTCCTGGATTTCCTCCTTGTCACTGGACCTGTTGTGGAGA
This sequence comes from Octopus bimaculoides, assembly GCF_046866305.1. NCBI lineage: Eukaryota > Metazoa > Mollusca > Cephalopoda > Octopoda > Octopodidae > Octopus > Octopus bimaculoides. Next base: position 35,903,422 of record NC_142930.1, on the reverse strand, counting down.
AATCAAGTTGTGTTCTGCACGATTGTGCGCCCTTCTCATCGCTGTAAACGAATCTTTGCGCAGACCTCGCACTATCTTGGCCTTCGTCTTTCCTTTTCCTCCTCCTCTTTTTCTTTTCCTACTCATAAGTTTAACGGCAATTAGCAGCTGATGATGGAGGCCCACATGGATGATGCTGGAAGCCTCTAGCTTGAAGCTCGCACGATGGCGGCATGAGTAAGACGGTCGCTGAGGTCTGCACCGAGAGACAACAGGCTCACGACCTAGAAAAGGTAACCCAAACACAGTTTACCTCGTTCTATCCGGTCGAAGACAACACCTCACGAGTCATTCCTCTAAAGGAGTCAACAATTTTCAAAATTGTTTATTGATTCCTGGAATGTCAAAATTCTACTTTATATTTCTAACTCTAATGGACCTCTCGAAGGATTTCCCTGGATGAATTGGAGCTTAAACCCCTACAACATGGACATAAGGACTTTCTCATTGAACAGGGCGAGGGATGCACATTCCACAGTAGGGGTGTCTCCGATGGAGAGGACCGAACTTATGGAGTGGCCACCGCTATGAAGACCTTCGTTGAAAATATGATGGTAGAACCTCCTGTCGGACAGCGTAACCGTCACATCACTCTTGTTTACTCGCTCTCTCTGAAGGTAAATACACCACCATTATCAGTGCTGTTGCGCCAACCTTGGACTTTTCTGAAAAATCTAAGGATATGTTCTACATGTTCCTGGACAACGTCATCCGAAGAATGCCCAAGTCTGATAAGCTCATTCTGCTTGGAGATTTCAATGCCAAAAGTCAAAGTCTTCTCACCTGCCACGGTGTGATTGGTCATCACGGTGTTGGGGAAATGAACAGTCTATGGGCTTCGTTTTCCAGCTATCTGCTCTCAACATGGAATGGTCATTACCATCACAGTTTTGCAGATGCAAATTTTCCCATCCTCGATCCAAATCTTGCCACTTCATCCAAGATGACATCAACGACTACCTGCACTCAAACTCCACGATGCCGGGATCTGGAGCACTACATCAAAGTGGCAGGATGCTCGTACCACCATACAACGTGTTATCAGTAATGCTCAAAACAATTGGTGCCTTCGAAAGTCAACATTTTGCAAACGAGAACGAAGCATATGCATTCCACGACTCGATTAAGAGAATCTCTTCGGCCTACACGTAAAGAAGGCTACTCCAGTGGTACCTTATTGAAAGAGAATACTACGATACTTCATAATTTGTTCGAACAGTTGCAAGAACTTCTAAATTGCGGCAACCCCACGGACTCTATGGCACTTTAAGAAATTTCAGATTTTCCATACATGAGATAACTTAACAACCCACAACACTTGATGAAATCCACCTGTGGTCTCGTCTTTTCTTTTGGCAGAAACTATACCTGTCAGATGGACACACTCTAAACTTGTCACAGTCTACAAGCCCAAGGGAGACCATGCAGAGTGCTGCAGCAGCAAAAGGATTTATCTTCTGTCTAACGCCGGCAAGATCCTTTTATGTTTTCTCCTCCGAATATCTATTATTTCATGCAATCAACCTGGTTATGCTTGAGTCCCAGTATGGATTTCGACCAGAAAGAAATACTTGTGAGATACTTGTGGCCCGTCTTCTCTTTGAAAAGCGTCGTGAACAGTGGAGAGACATATGCTACTCCTTCAAAGATCTAACAAAAGCGTTTGACAATGTCAACCTACTTTCCTGTTGTGGTATCTGCTTCAGATGTTAGGCTGTCCATCAACGTTTCTCTCAATCGTGCAGAAGTTTCATGTTGGTATGCCGGTGAGAGTGATACGCAGTCATGAAGCCTCGGAAACATTTCATGTCCAGGTGGAGATAAAACAAGGATGCGTCCTTGTCTCTGTACTATTTATCATATACATAGTGACGGTAACCCCTCTTTCCAGGAGACATTTCACTGAAGAAGACGGAATTCATATCACGTACTGCTATGATGGCAGCATCTTTAACACTCGCCGTCTGAAAGTCACACAAAAAATGCTTTCAACAACAGTGTAGTAGATTCAGTATGCTAGCGATTCGTCTACACCATCTCAAACACCAACCTCTTTTCAACACACGTTGATCTCAATGAATAGTGCCTATTCTGGGCTCGGCCTTCAAAAGAATCAAATGAAACTAAAGTTTTCCAATCAGCCTACCTGTACTAACCTCCCTCTCAGTCCATCGTTATTGATGACCTTCCTCTACTGCAGGTGAACTCATTATGCTATCTTCGAAACGCCATCACTGAAACTATTCTCACTGACGAGGAGATACTCCGTCGGAGCAACTTGGCCTCTATATCTTTCGGGAGACTCAGCAAACAAATCTCTAAGAACATGAACCTTAAAACATGTACAAAAATGTCCGTTTATTGAGCTGTCTTCATACCCACCCTCCGGTATGAGTCTGAGTGCTAGTGTATCGGCGCTAGATAAATCAGCTAGAAGAGTTTCATAGCATGTCACTCCAAAATATCTTCAGTCTGACGTGAAAGTACAAGGTGCCTCATACTGAAGACCTCTTGAGGGTTGGGATCTACAGCGCTGATACCTGCATACTTCACCGTCTCTGCCGCTAGAGTGACCATGTAATTCCAATGCCGGGTAACCGGTTTCCACATCATCTTCAACGTGTTCAAGCCAAGAAGAAAGCCTCAAAGACACCCAAAACTTTGTTTTCATGGTCATATCAAGTAATCTCTCGTTTTTGTGGAGTGTCCTTCCCAATCAGTCGGAGCCTCTAGCTGTTAACCAGAAGGCAGGGAGTTCTGTGTGTGACGCTGAAATAGAGCACTGTGAAACCGTACGCAGGAAAATGCATGAAGAGAGGAAAAGACGTCGTCATCACCCCACACCCCTTGCGGATCATTTGCGGAAGACTTTCAGTACTTTCAGTGCCACAGGATCCACCTATGTTGTATCGCTCCCATGAGAAAGAATGCGTGGGAGGTGGATGTGGATGAATGTCTGGGATGGAAACTGTCGTCACCTGTCATAAACATGCCAAATAACTATGTGTGTGTATTTTTGTGTGTGTGTGTGTGTGTGTGTATCGGGTATATAGGGTATCAGAATACCACTTGCTACAAAGAGGAATTAACACGCCAAAACAAAGTTTTCGATATTAATAAATATGCGCGGTGATTGCAATGTATATAATAGAATAGGCTTAACTTGTATAAACTACAAAGCAGGATACAGATATCTCGGTATCAAGTGATTTCACCTTTTTACTTTCGTATTCAAGGATCGGTAGCCAAGCTCAAGATCCTTGAATGCAAACGCACAAAAAGGTGAAATCAATTGACACTAAGAAATCTGTTTCTTGCTTTGTTGTTTATACAAGGTATGCCTATCTTATTATATTCGTTGCATTCACTGTGTGTATTTATTAGAAGTGAGAAATGTATGGTTTTGAAGTGTTAACTCCTCTTTCTAGCAAGTGGTATTCTGATAGCCTTCTTTATTCATTTGTATATTTTACGAATAAAATATCGATATATTAAGTACCAGTGAAACACTGGGGTCGATTTAATCGACTAGTCCTCTCCCCACAAATTTCCGGGCTTGTGCCTTTAGTAGAAAAAACATATACGTACAGGTATGTGCATACCGACATCCACCTGTATGTTTAGGTGCATATTTGGGTACAGGACATTGCAAACAAACGTAGACGAGAAAACACACAAGCCACATAGAGAACATTCTACGTCATCAGCTTTAACACCGGCGTTTGTACGTATATTCCGTTGTGTCTGGGGAGAGTCATTCTCTTTTAGTACCTTATAATTTAACTAACTCACCGGTAAAATTTCCACAAACCTACAAGGCAAATCAAAACAATACTAGCAACAACAAAAAATAAATTAGAAGAAAAAAACATAATTATAGCGCATCAGAGATATTTACTCTTTCTAACAAGCAGGCATGAAATAGTATATCCATAAATGTTTCTGTCATTAATATATAGATTAATATATAGAGTTATACTTTGACATGCACACAAACATTGAGTTAGACTACTATGCAAATACACAAACACACATAAAGTCACACACACACACACACGCACACAGACAAGAGTACATTACAGTGCATGTGAGTAGTGCGTGTGTGTCTGCATGTGTGTGTGTGTGTGTGTGTGTGACTTTATGTGTGTTTGTGTGTGTATGTGTGTGTATTCATGTATTGATGAAAGCTTACTTTGCGAAAGGGGAGATTTGTAAATCGATACATAGGATAGGGAGTAATAGGTAGAAAATTAGATAGATCGATAAATGTAGTAATACATACTGTAGATCGGCAGAAACTGAAAATGCAGGAACCAGTCTTACTCGCTTTCTCACTGTTTTTATACACATACACACGCGCGCACCCACACAAGCCCCCACATGCACATACACTCCACACATATATGCATATATATATATATATATATATATATATATATATATATATATATATATATGTGCGCGCGTGTGTGTGTGTGTGTGTGTGTATGTATATATATATAGGTAGATAGATAGATAGATAGATAATATATATATATATATATATATACATATTCCCACACGTACACACACATCCACATACATAGAAACAATGAAATTCATGTATATATATGTATGTGTGTGTGCGTGTATATATATATGTGTGTATATATGTGTACATATATATATATATATATATATATATATATATATATATATATATATAGTACAAAACTATGCCTCATCGACAACTTTAACTCCGAACATACTAACCTACACCACAAAAGCAGCAGGACCACTACCACCACCACCACCACCACCGCCTCACTACCACTCCACGATGACGGCTGCCATCAACTCCCTCACCTCCTCCTCTTATCACTACTACTACTACTACTACTACTACTACTACTACTGCTGCTGCTGCTGCTGCTGCTGCTACTACTACTACTACTACTACTACTACTACTACTACTACTACTACTACTACTACTACTACTACTACTACTACTACTACTACTACCAATGACGAATATCTTATCTATTTCGTTAATAATATTGTGGACTAAATCAGTAACTTGATGCTTTTGGATCTACAAAATACTTTGTCGTGGCCGTTTATGCTCCGGGTTCAAATCCTGTCACAGCCGACTCCTTTTACCTACAGCTGTGATATGAATTTTCAGGATTCGATGTTATCGGCTAGCCCAAATTTCTCTTCATTGATGGGGGTTATACAGCGGTCAAAAAGTAGTGGTAGTAGTAGCAGTAGTAGTGGTGTTGTAGTAGTTAAAATAATTTTAATAACAACAACAACAACGATGACCATAGCACTGGTTTAAAATTTTGGCATAACTGCTGTAAATTTAGGGGACTCAGCTGATACTTCCCACAGTCGACGTCGGTGTGATTTGAACTCAGGATGTAAAGAATCGGAGAAAGTATCGTGAGCAATTTTCCGTCGCCTCAGCTATTTCGACAGCGACGATAAGCAATGTTTGAACTCTGACTGAGCTCGAAAACTGAATAGTTATTTGCTGTATCCGTCGTTCTCCTCTTGGTTCTACCACTTGATTAGCTTTCATTAAACAAAGCTGTTATCAAAGTCTTTTCTACACATGGCAATACTGTCTCTATTATTCAAGGTCTTATTGCTGGTTTAAAAAAAAAAAACAACAATAAAATCAAATACGGCTGAAGAGAGAGAGAGAGCGCCGAAAATCACTGAACCGTCTCTTGATGTGCTAGAAATAGCACCATCTCTGCCGAATACTACTGCTGCTGCTACTACTACTACTACTACTACTACTACTACTACTACTAATAATAATAATAATAATAATAATAATAATAATAATAATAACAAAACACTTTCAATACAGTAACCATAAGAGTATCACAACAAACCACAGCACATTCCCAAGGCACACAGAGCTGCGCTCGGTAGTGAAGTGAAAGCACGTTATAAAAATAAAACTACTGAATAATAATAATAATAATAATAATAATAATAATAATAGTTTCTGCCTGAAGCACAAGGCCTTCTAATTTGGAGGAAGGGATTAGTTAATTACATCGACCTCAGTGCGCAACTGGTTCTTATTTAATCGACCCCTGAAAGGATGAAAGGCAAAGTTGACCCCAGCGGAATTTTAACTCAGACCGTAGCAGCAGACGAAATACCGCTAAGCTAAGCATTTCGCCCGGCGCGGTAGCGATTCTCCTAGCTCGCCGC
>NC_142930.1:35882169-35894669 GCF_046866305.1 Octopus bimaculoides | reverse complement strand
AACAAGCATTCACATATACATACGTACATACATAAACACACACATATATATATATATATATATATATATATACATATATATACACACACATATAACAGACACACACGCATGCACATATATATACTTTTTTGGGGCCTCTTCATCCGAATCCAAACTGCAACGAGAAGGACCATGTTGGGAATTTTACCTTCGATCATGAGAAAAGTTCGCAGGAGCAAACACATGAAGTTTGAACGAGATACGTGATTATACGTAATCTTATATAGTAACGTATCCTTGATATTTAAACGGAAACAAGGAAAGAACACACACACTCACACACACATATACATATATATATAAACAGAAACACATAACCGCTCGCTCGTACGCATGTATATCTGTCTGCATGATTTTGATAACCGTGTACAAACGACAATTATAAAACGATTCACAACTACTACTACCAAAAAAAAAATTGCTAATTTTACTAATAATAATTCTAGCACTACAATTCCTAATGCAACCGGGTACAGAGATTATTGTTATCTTGTTATCTTATGTGAGTAAGTAAGAAGGAAAAAAAAAAGAAAAAAGAAAAAAGCGTGCGTGAACTATATCATTTAAGAAAAGAAATTACGTATAATAATAACAGCAACAATATTAAGAAATAACAACTTTCTCAGGAGATAAATATGATTGAAATGATGACGATAATGATGATTATGGTATCAACTGCTACGTTTACAACAACAAAACAATATTGCATAGAATAGTGTTTGGATGAGAGAAAACTTGAATTTGCTAATAGGTGTTTAGACACACACACACACACACACACACACACACACACACACACACTCACACACACTCACTCACACCTACACGCACACTCACACACGCTCACACACACATTCACATATACACGTTTACAAACACATTTATGCATAATACTGCATCAGTTTATAGAAAACCGCGTAGTCAAGCACACACACATACATACATACATACATACATACATACATACATACATACATACGCACATATACACTCATGCAAATGCTGCGCAAAATCACACAGGTTCATAGACATACTCGGAGACACAATACACGACACGCATCATTATTGTCATCGTCATCTTCACTACCATATCCACCACCACCACCACCACCGGTACCGCCATCGTCACCTTCGTCATTACCGCCATCATTATCATCATAGTCTTCATCCTTTTCATACTGAGGATGTTGAGCTCGCGTGCGTGTGTGCGTGTACGAGTGCGTGTGTGTGAATAGATGAACATCTCATTTTAAAATAAGCGACGAAACACAAATAGCCTTGTTTAATGTGTTTATGCATAATAATTGGTAAAGACACACATATACTGAAAACTAACCCCTGCACATTCACAACACGTATCTAATACACAAACATACATACATATATGTACACACACATATGCATACAAGTGCACTCATATACCTCAAAGGATTATCATGATTATTCTTATAAATGTATTAAATTGCACCAAAGTGAAAGGATATAAAAATTCTGGTTTATGTATATAGTAACATGCACGCGCGCACATTCACCTCTAGAGACGCAAATATACACACTTGAGTACATATATGTATATTTTGGTTAGTAACAGTACAATGTATCTATACACACGTCCATGTACAGCAAGGGGCAGTGGCCAAGCAGAAAAAATAAATTCTGAGAATCTAAAAGCAAACAAAAAATAACAAAAATTCTAATGGTTAAAATATGTTATTTCTAAAACAAAAATAATTTTACATTTCTTTGAGGGTGGGTTTATTTCAAAGTTTTATGTTATATATCATCAGACATCTTATTTCCATGAGTATTCTTTATAAAATTCTTTATATTTTTCCCCCTTTTAATATACCTTGTATGACGTTTGCGAAACAAGAGTTTTCTCTGTGTGTGTGACTGTAGATATATTTGTTACCTAAAATCTACAATGAACTTAGATTCGAAACCCAGCTAATTGCAATTACAGAGGACTAAATACTTGTTACTAAACCAGAGCTGGTTAAAGCTAAACATAGACGGATTGGTGACGCCTCTTTCAACAAAACCCGTAAGTTATTTCTTCTCTATATTTCTCTACAACATCTTCCCTTATTGTTGCTTTTGCTGTTGTTATTGTTCTTTTGTTGTTGTTGTGGATTTTCAACCCCTAATCAGGCTTGACTGAGAACACTTAGGATGAAAACCTTCCTACAACGAACATCCCAGCATTTTTTTAGGAACATTTTATCATGTCTTTCTATTTGATTTTTGAAGACAGTGAGGCGTGGTTTGGGGGACATTTGGCTGGTATTTCTAGTTCATCAAGCAACCAACTAAAAAGAAAATTCTTTTGTGGCTTGATTGTGCTACTGTGACTGCATATTAATCTTTTCATCTATATACTATAAAGTTAGAGTTGCAGTTTCGATACATTGAAATATCCTTCTCCAGGTAAAAGGAAAATGCAATACGTTCCCGAATTTGATTTGACACAAGTTTAATGTTCCACTGTATATCATTTGGTAATATTAGATATGTAGGGAGCTTAATTTTTAATGATAAAATAATAGCAATCGAGGCAGTTAACACAAACTGTAGAGAGTAGGTCTAACTGCATTGCAACATATAGTATTACACCAGTATATTCCAGGGATTCATAAAACAAAACCAGCAATAAAATGCTAGGATACTTTACTCCTTGTCCTTATATAAACGCTCTCCAATGGAAAACCAGAATCTTATTAATAGTATTGCTGAACGACTTTGGGAGTCATTCATTTCAGTACTGCTACCAACATGTTCTTCTTGGTACTAGAGTAGTTTTGTTTCGTTAAATGCTTGACCTGGGGGGAAAGAGCAGTGCCTGTACGGTCTTCTCAGTTCCTCCGAGACTTTGTGAGAAAGGGCGCTAGTTACTCTAAAACTGGTGACCTGTCTTCAATGTTTACAACAGATAGACCACCGCTAAATCCACCTAAAACCCTTCTGCTGTTGTTATACAGAGTAACAGATAATATCCTCTACCTAAAATTATGTTTCACAATCTTTATTCCGTCCTCAATTAATATTTGAGAAGATTCAGTAATGTCATAGTGAAAAATCATCGTTTTGCTGTTAGATTATTACAATTTAAGTTAGTATTACACCCACTCCTGAAAAGTATGATAGTCACCTAATACCATACTGTCTCTATAAGGTTCAGTTTCTTTAATAAAACCACTAACGCAGTTGTGTGGACTGATGCGCTTCATTATTTATATTAAATTATCTGTAATAGTCTTCTAAGGTTACTCTCAAAACTTCTATATGTATGTGCATATGTTTATTGCCCTCGCATATGTATCTATGCATGTGTGTACGTAGGTATGTATGTATATGCATGTATATTCATTTGTTTATATATTTATATCAATACATATACAATATTTATATATATACACACACACACATATATATATATATGTGTGTGTGCGTGTGCGTATGTGTGTGTGTAGATAGATAGATACACATCTATGTTTACATAGATGTGTGTGTGTGTGAGTCTGTGAAAGAAAGACGGAAAGAGAGAAAGTTGCTGAGCGAGAGAGTGAAAGATGTCTGACAGATGAGTAAATACATACACAGACAAAATGCACACGCACACAAACTCACACACACAAATGCACACACACATAAACGCACACACAAACACAAACGCACACACACGCACACATGCGCCCACACACGTGCACACACAGAGAAACACATACACCCCCCCATACACACACATACACACACGAAAGTGTATATTAGGATTGAAAAAAGTATAGTTTCCACATATTTTTTAGAAACTAGACTGGAATTACTTCGACTATTATTTTGAAACAAGTTCACAATCAGAGCCCAGCATATGCTTACCTTTCACCGTGATTTTATACGAAAAATAATTGATTGAGATCCTATTGCTATGAAATTACCCTCCTAGCAATCATTTAGAACTTGTTTCCTTTGTCAGTAGTTTTCCCTAACCTACGTCTTTAAGTTTCTTAAGCTATGCATTAATGAAAAAGCTGGATAGAAGAGTCGGCAGAGAGTTAAGAAAAAGTGTTGCAGGTGTATAGACATTTTCTGATGCAGTGGTTTCAAATCCCTTTCGGAACCAGATTGCATTTTCCTTCTTTTTTTCGTCGTGAATTTATGAAACAAATGTTGATAGAGATAGTAGAGAAAACTGGATCTGTAATATATTTTCTTTAGTCACTCTTCTGATAATTTTTTTTTTTATCAGATTTATTCCAAGAAACCACCTGATCAAAGACAAATTAACTACAAGATCATCATTACATTCTGAGCTCAAATCTTACCAATATTAACTTTGCCTTTGATTTTTTCGTGGGCCATGACATAAGTAGCAACCGAGTACTGGAGTTGATGTAATTAACTAGATCTTGCCTCCAAAATTTCAGGCTTTGTGCCTATTGTAGTAAGGATTATTATTATTATTATTATTATTATTATTATTATTATTATTATTATTATTATTATTATTATTGAGAGAGAGAGAGAGAGAGAGAGATAGTGAGCAATGCATGATGCCATGAAAGTGATACTCGGGCACAAATATACGAAGTTCAATATACCCATCATGACTACCCATCTGATAAGGGTACACCAAGTGCATGCATTATGACAAAGTGGTGATCTTGTATGACGATAAACAGCGCAATTTTCTTCAGGTCTAGTAGCGTATCCCGCTCAAAAGATCCCTGAATAAGGTTTGATTAAGGATGATGAACAAAACACCTATGCTTTCAGTGGTGAAATATTCAAGCCTCAAAGAATTCCTCCCAGCACATGACTGTGATTCACCTTCACTATTCCTGCACGTGATTAGGGATGCATATATCGTCAGCTACTAAGGGATATGTTCAACTAGTAACGGTCAGGCAACTGAGAAGCAAACCTGTGGTACAGAGCAGAATAGTTGTTGTAGTCCATCTTTTAAATCAAGACAAAACATGTACATGATAACACTTCCAATCAACTAAGACCAGAAGCTATGACAGCCATTGCTTGGTACTAATTGAGTGCATCTTATCCCAACCACCCAAATTTAACAAGATGAAGCAGACGATGTTCCTCTAGCTAGTGACTGTGGTAGATGCCGCCGTATGGTATATTAAGATGAAAGAATTCACTTTCCTTTGGTCTAAAATTAATCAGCTTGTTCGAGTTCCACTTGGAAAGAAGAGGGAGGATGCAGAGGGACGTGTTCGTACCCAATGCATTTGATAAAAGGTGGGTGATTGTGGTAAAGAAAATAATGTTTAGGAAGAAAAGTCGTAGCCTAGACAAGATGGATAATACCCTACATGGCCTGAGATCCTGGATCCTTGGGGGATCCTTTGACTGACGTTAGATGGAGATTTTCATGTAACTGGAGAAACGTGTCATAAGCGTATTCACATATTTTGTATATGACGAATAATTTATCTCATTTTATACCTTGTTCCTTCCTTTCACCCATCTTTTATGCAAATCCGCGCACAAGCTGTAAAATATCTTTGTGATATCTTCCTCAACTGCTACTATTTGGTAACCAAAAGAAATTATCATTATTATTATTATTATTATTATTAATATTATTATTATTATTATTATTATTATTATTATTATTATTATTATTATTATTATTATTATTATTATTATTAATGCATTGAGCTGGCAGAATCGTTAGCACGACGAGCGAAATGCTTAGCGGTATTTCGACTGTCTGTGTGCTCTGAGTTCAAATTCCGTCGAGGTCGGCTTTGCCTTTCATAATTTCGGGGTCGATAAATTAAGTACTAATTGACTACTGGGGTCGATGTAATCGACTACCTTCCTCCCCTCAAATTCCAGGCCTTGTGCCTATAGTAGAAATGAATATTATTATTGTTGTTGCTGTTGTTATTATTATTATTATTATTATTATTATTATTATTATTATTATTATTATTATTATTATTATTATTATTATTATTATTATTATTAAGGCTGCAAGCTGGCAAGCAAAAAAATTAGCATACAGGAAAAAAAAAAAAATTAGCGGCGTTTCATCCACCTTTATGTTCTCAGTTAAAATTCTGCCGTGGTCGACTTTGCTTTTGATCCCTTTGGGGGTCGATAAATTAATTACAAGTGAAACACTGGGGCCGATGTAATCGAATAGTCTTCTCCCGACAAATTTATTATTATTATTATTATTATTATTATTATTATTATTATTATTATTATTATTATTGTTATTATTATTATTATTATTATTAGGTGACACGTTAGCAGAATAGTTAACGCGTCGGACAAAATGATTTTCGACATTTCTTCCGGATTTATCTTCTGATTTCAGATTCCTTCAAGGTCAACATTATCTTTCATCTGTTCGAATCGATATAATAAATTACCGACAGAAAACTGGGTTCCATGTAATCGATTTTCTTTCCCTTCTGGAATTACGTCCTTAAGCCATAATTTGAAACCATTATTGTCGTTATTATGATGATATAGGAACACTGGAGTCGATATAAATGACTATCATCTTCACCCAAAATTTCTGGTTTTATATCTATACCACAGAGGATTAATTTTAAGGTGTTGGATTGGCGGATCATTGGTGCATTGGGAAGATACTTTACGTTATCTGTTCCGACTCTTTACATACTGAGTTCAAACGACGCCAAATCAACTTTGATTTTCTTTACCCCGTTATCGATAAATTAAAGTGCCATTCGTGTACTGGGGGATGTTAGCATCAGCTAACCTCCTTTTTCAAATGTTATGCATTGTTATTATGCTTCAGACAATTATTATAATTATTGCGTGAGACAATCTGTAGAGTGACGGCTAACATATGCTTACTCTCTGACTTCTAAACGTACAGACCGTTCCAAGGTTGTTAAAATCCAGTTACCAATCTAGTTTTCATTCAGATATATAGAATTTGTGAACAGAAAATTATAGAAGAAAATAATAATAATAATAATAATTTCAAATTTTGGCACAAAGCCGGCAATTTCAGATGGGTGGGTAAGACGACTATATTGACTCCAGTGCTCAACTGGTACTTATTTTATCGACCCCAAATGATTAAACGTAAAGTCGATCAGAGCGGAAAGTTAACTCAGAACATAAATAGGGACGGAATTTGAACTCAAAATGTAGCGGCGGGCGAAATACTGTCAAGCATTTCGTCCAGCGTGCTAACAATTCTGCCAGCTCGCCGCCTTAATGATAATAATATCAGTTATTGCATTCAAATGCCGTTAACTATGGATCCCAATTTTGCCAAGAACAATTTTTTTCAACTTTCTACGATTGGTGTCAAAAGTATGAGTACCATCAATGTTCTAGAGTAATCCCCTTCTTATACATCTCGCCCCTAACAGGTATTCGGTATTTTTCCTATATAAAAGGGCATTATTTTCGAATATAATAAGTATCTGAAGCGAAAATGTTGAAAACGCCGTGCACTAGACTGACGCATAAAATATAATGATTCTTACCTCATCGTTCCAGTTTCAAATCTAATTGGAGACAACTACGAATATTACTGAACTGAAGCAGATATATTCCCGTGTAGCAAGACAATACGAATGTCTGCGTGGCACACCTTATGTTGGTTTATAAATCCAATTAGTGATTAGAAAACAATGTGGCAGTGGAAGAATAAACAGCTACAACAATTATTTCTGATGGTCTACTAGTCTTAAAATTGTAATCTTTATAAGTTATGTCCTAAGGTTTATTTCGTCAGGTACAAAGTTAAATATGACTTTGTGACGTGAGAATGTATCAGAATTTCCAGTAAATTTTGTTGTTGTAATAACAGTCATCCCCGACTAAACAGATATATAATTAAAGTTTTAATAACCATGTATAGAGGCACTTTATCCTATGTCTCCCTCGTTTATCTATCAATGAAGCATAAGAAGTGAATGATGAGATGTTACTTGTAGGTCTTGCGTGATGGTTATGGTTGTGTATGAAGCATAGTTTCGATTCACACTTGTTCTATATATTTATAATCCTATTTCGGTACCGTACAACACTACAGATATAAACTTCCCATTCTATTCTAAGTGAATAATCATTCATCAAACCGATCGAATATTCTAAGTAATCAGAGTTTGATTTGTTAAAGACGATCTAGGGTACGAATTGTGTATTCTTTAAAATCACGTGAGCCCATAAAGAACAAATATATTCATAGGGTTTATACTCTCTTGTGCTTCGAAGGTCTTCATCTTGGCAGAACAGATCGAATGTTAATATGATGCTGTTTTGTTTGGCTCTTTTACTTTTACTAACACTCTAAGATGCAACATGAAATTTGTATTATTATCTGCTTGGTGATTTTTGCGATAATTTGATTTTAGAATGCACTTTAGGTTTTCCTTTAAAACCTATGTCAGTTCTGTAGCTAAATTAAGAAAAAAAAAGGACAGCAATCATGTCCCTAATATCCTACGATTTTCATTAGCATAAATATCTTAAGCTTCAGAATGCTATATTTATTGTTGTTTCGTCACAGATCGTCCATGAACAAACACCCCAGAATGATCAAAGTGATTCCAGCCATGACCAACTAGTAAATTTATTTGATCGGCTATAAACTGAAGCAGATATTGCTGCTATCACTAGAAGGTTTACTGATGACGTAGAACCTTCCTAGTTGACTTCAATGCGATAGCAACTGCATATTCTGTTTAAAGTCAGGAGCACAGAATTCCAAGGAAAAACATGAAGGTCAATTGTGATACCTTTTGTCGTGAAATCTTTTATACCAATTAGACTCCATGAATTCTTTGTTATCTTACTTCTCTATTTTAGTTGTGGTCTCTATCACAACGTATAAAGAGAAAAGTCAGAAATTACATTGCCCAAAGCGTATGGCTGCTTGTTGATAAGGCTATCGTGTGTACAAAGCAAAAGGAATATATTTGTATAAATATCTGGTATGTGTGTGTTTGCATGTGTGCGTCTGTACACACATATGTATGTACAAACAAACACTCACCTATATATGTACATATACATAGATGTGTTCATATATATATATATATATATATATATATATATATATATATATATATATATATATATGTACATATATATATGTACATATACATATATACATATACATATATATATATATATATATATATATATATATATATATATATATATATATATATATATACATATATATATATATATATACATATGTATATATAATATATATATATATACACGTATATATATATATATATATATATATATATATATATATATATAGAAAGAGAGAGAGAGAGAGAGAGAGAGAGAGAGATGAGAGAGTGAACACAGAGAGAAGTGAGAGTGAGATTGATGTATATATATGCGTATATTTATAAGTCAAATATAAGGTTAAAAATTGTGCTTGCCTGTTTGTGCATCTGTTTAACTGTTAAAATATCTCAATACAGCGAAGCACAAACGTAAATCTCCCAGCTAAAACACCTTACTATCCCACCTGAGGAGCCTTTTATGCACTGTGAGTTACATCAGGTGTTCTTGCATCGTACCACCACCACAAGGGAGCAGTGCACCTTGAAGATTAAACAATTGTTGTGGTAATATAAATTTTTTGTTAGTAGATACCGTCTTCTACTTTTATCATTAATATATACATATATTTATATTTATCTATATGCACTTAAATATATGTGTGTTATGTATGTATGTATGTATGTATGTATGTATACATGTATGTATGTATGCAGGCATGTATGTATGTGTATACATAATCCTACACACGTATTCACTTTCAATTGTTTTACCTACTTATATAACTTAGAAGGTCATATTCAACTCAATGCCTTATCGTCATCATCATTATTATTATTACTCTTATTATAATCGTCATTATCATCATCATCATCATCAGAGGGCTGGTGAAATGTTTGGAGCGTCGGACAAAGTTTTTTTCTGTATTTGTTATTGTTATGTTACGTTCGAAGTGAAAATCCTGCTAAATTTAACTTCGATTTGTCATATTTCCGGACGGAGTATAAAGTAAATTAGCGATCATGCACTGTCGGAACTTGTTTTCTTTTATTCCTTCCACCAAAATAATTGTACTTTTACTTAAACTTGAAATTACTCAGGGTTGTAAGATTACAGAATCGTTAGTGTCAAAGTGGTTTGCGGCATTTATTCCAAATCTTTAAATTCTGTGGTTAAACCTTGTTGAGTTCGATCAACTGTGCATTTTCGTAGTCGATAAGATAAAGTGCGAGTCAAGTCGTCACTTGTGGATCGATAAACGTCGCACAAACTCTTACCTAAAAGATTCTGGTCTTGTGCCTATGTCATAAGCCATTATTATTATGACGATGATCACCATCGTCAAAACTGATCACAAGTATCGATTTTCACTCTGAGCGTAAACGCATTAAGCAGTTTTATTTCGGGGACTATTCATACACATTAACACACATGCATATACACAACTACGATTATATGAGTCTGTCCCTATTTTTTCCAGCTTACACCTTCTTCCTCTCTATATGTGTGTGTCTCCGTCGTTTGTGTGTATGTGAAATATTTATATACGCGCATGTGTACGTGTGGTTTGTGTGAGTTTGCCAGTACGTGTTTGTGCATATTTGTTTTCTGCTATAGACCATTATGATTTTCCTACTCCCGTGAGTCTATGGAATTGACACTAGTCGAGAACTGAAAATTGCTAAATTCAAGCATATTCCTTTCCCCCACAATAAAGTTGGATAGGTGCCAAGTGAGAACCCATGCATCTTTATCGCTATTATTATTGAATGGAAAATATAAATATTATTCTTCTGATACTATGGTCAATGGGTTTGGTTGGAGAAAGAGGAGGAAGCGAGAATTAATGAGAAATATATCGTTATACATATGTGCATTCACGTTCTGTATATACTTAAAGAATAATGATAAAAATGAAGTACAATTTACTTCAATTTCCACATGTCAATATTTGAAAGATAAATGGAATGGTGAAAGGTTGAACTGGTAGTCTTATAGGCATTACTGAGATGATCATTGACAATACATATAAAATCTTAATTCAACACAATGATTTTTACGATGAAAATAAATAGCGGGAAGTGGGGTGGGAGGTTTCTAAAAAATAGCAACAAATGAATATACTCATCGATGGAGTCCATTTGAAAAAAAGGTAGTAATTTTTTTTTTCCTATTTCAACAGCTTCAGCTCAGCTTTTATGTTGTCGAGGTTTGAGGAATTGACTTCACGTATTTCAGTGAAATATATGTATACCCACACACGCACAAACACACACACACACACACACACAAACACACGCACACACACACACACACAAACACACACACACATATATATATATGTATATTGCCTTTTATGTTTTACTTGCTTACGGCATTGGTCAGATGCCATGCTGGAGCAACGCCTGGGATAGTCATTTAATCGAGCGAGTTAAGCCCAGTACTTACTTTGCAGAGTACTGATACTTATTCTATCTGTTTCTTTTGACAAACTACTGAATAGATGGAGAGAACACGACCAACACCTGCTGTAGAGCGATGATGGGAGCAAAGAGGAACACAAAGGCACGCAGATACGTGTATATATATATATATATATATATATATATATATATATATATATATATATATATGTGCGTGTGTGTATGTGTGTATACACATATAAATATATATATATATATATATATATATATATATATATATTTATATATATATATATATATATATATATATATATATATATATATATATATATATATATATAAATTAATTAAGGTACTCAGAAACCTGGATGTTTGTACATTTACAGATTTTTATTAATGTCACATATTAAATGAAGCGCTTTTCACCTAGTCGTGTAGGTTTTTCAAATTGCTTTGAGAAAACTTTATAGCGGGTCTCTTTATATAGTTTTATTGAGTGTGTAGGGGTAGAGATATATATATATAGGATAGTAAGAGAGGGTGAGGAAAAGTGAGAAAGAGAGAGAGAGAGAGTGTGTGTGTGTGTGTGAGTGTGTGTTTTTTTGTGTTGGTGTGTGTGTCTGTGTGTGTGTTGATGGGAAAGAGAAAAGAAATTCCTTATGTCAACCAGCCAGAATTCACCGACATGTCCGACAGGAGGAACTACGGAAAATTCCACTGAGTGAACACCTAGGAACATGTGGGGAAGGAAAATTTAAGATCTTTCCCTTCTACAAATGCTCAAGGAATGATACCTCCTTCAGGAAAAATATGGTGAAATACTTCATAGCAAAATTCTCACCAAAACTGAATGGCTGAAACATGCAGATCACAACCCATCTAGGATCTTCAACTTTGGAACAATAGCCCCCTAAAAAAACGGCAAGAAACCCAGATTGTGGGACATTTTTGTACCAACAACAATTGAACCCAGTTACCTAGGTTCTCATATTTCTCTCC